>NW_005198467.1:506136-510199 GCF_000372725.1 Emiliania huxleyi CCMP1516 | reverse complement strand
GGCGGGCGCGGCGGCGGGCGCGGCGGCGCGGCGGGCGGCGGGCGTGGGCGGGGCGGCAGGGGCTTCTTGAGCGACGGGGGCCGGGGCCGTGGGCGGGCGCGCGGGGAGGCGAGCGAGGCGGGAGGCCGGTACGGTCGGAGGGGCAGCCGGCGTGCGGCGTTTGACGACGGCGAGCAAGGCGACGTGTGGGAGGAGGAGGAGCGGTTTGCGTCGGGAGCGGACAGGCGGGACTCTCTCCCCACCTCTCCCCACCTCTCCCCATCTCTTCCCACCTCTCCCCCTCTCTCCCCATCTCTCCCCACCTCTCCCCACCTCTCCCCACCTCTCCCCATCTCTCCTCACCTCTCCCCACCTCTCTCCCCCTCTCTCCCCATCTCTCCCCATCTCTCCCCACCTCTCCCCACCTCTCCCCACCTCTCCCCACCTCTCCCCACCTCTCCCCATCTCTCCCCATCTCTCCCCACCTCTCCCCATCTCTCCCCATCTCTCCCCATCTCTCCCCACCTCTCCCCACCTCTCCCCACCTCTCCCCACCTCTCCCCATCTCTCCCCATCTCTCCCCACCTCTCCCCATCTCTCCCCACCTCTCCCCACCTCTCCCCATCTCTCCCCACCTCTCCCTATCTCTCCCCATCTCTCCCTAGGCCGCGCTCGGCGGAGGAGGCGGAGGCGGACCGGCTCGCCGACTCCCCGGACTGGCTCTCGCACCTCGACACTGACGAGCTGCGCGAGCTGCACGCGCGAGTGATGGACGCGTCGCTGCTGCTCACGATGAAGCCGCCAAAGCTGCGCGGGCTCGCGAAGCTGCTGGACGAGAGCGGCGGCGAGTCCGCCCCTCGCCGGCTGCTTGGCGACGACGGCTTCCTCGGCCCGCTCCATCTGCACGACTCGGAGGGGGCCTCGTTGATCAGCGTCAATCAAGGAGTAATCAACGAATTAATTAGGCCTCCACCCGCACGACTTTGAGCCCGACATGGCGCCGCCGCAGCGGCTCGGATTGTACCGGCCGAGCAAGGTGGGCTCTCCCCCCATCTCTCCGCCATCTCTCCCCATCTCTCCGCCATATCTCCGCCATATCTCACTCCTCGGCGTGTACCGGCCGAGCAAGGTGGACTCGCTGCCCCCCCCCCCCCCCCCCACACGGCTTTGTGCAGCGCCCTGGAGGGCGTTCTGCGCCAGTGTGTGGGCCAACTTGGGTGTGTGCTGTCAAAGGATTGGTTTAACGAATGGTTTTGCTGCGCGTCCCCAGAGCGTCCAAACTTGGTTTGGGCGCGAACCGTATCTCGCAACGAATCTCGCCGGCCTCACCGGCCCCCACCGGCTTTTCGCCGCCCATGGCGGATGCCATCTTCGGCCGGCTCTCCGTCTACGGCAGTGTGCTGCGGACCGAGGAAAGCAGTGTGCTGCTGGACATCGCCACCTGCGTCAACGCAGTGGCGCTCGTGCTGGTCGGCGTGCTGCTGGAGCGCGCACGCTCGCGCAGGGCCGACACTCCACGCCGGCCGCTCGAGCAGCCATGCTCCGAGTCGGCGCCGACGCGCTGCTCGCGCTCGGAGCCGTGCGCACCACCCGCCCTGGCACCACCCGCCCCCCGGCGCGCACCGTGTGCACCAGAATCCACTTCCCGGGCAGCGATCCGCGGGGCTGGCCGCTCGGTCTCGCGCAGAATAGCTGCCTCATCCAGATGGTGCTTGGCATCCCCGTCCCCGCGGAGCCTGCTATCCTGACTACAATCAGGGCTGCGAACGAGCTCCTTGACCTGCCGCCGCTACACCCGCCATTGATTGGCGCCTGCGACCGAATCTTGGCGACGCTACACGGGCTCCTGCGGGAGGCGGACGGCATCCGCGCGGCACTTGAGCTGGACGAGCAGCTGCCGCTCCTACGTCTGATCGAAGAAAAGTCGAAGAGATGCTGGAGTTGGAGCCGCTCGAGGGCAGCCTTCAGTCACGGCTTGGTGCCATCCGAGACCTGCTGGCCGACGTCCCGTACTCCCGCTCAGCTCTCGCTCCAGCAGCCTGAGGGTCCGCGTGTAGCGCGTTATGGGTGCGCTGCTTCTTCACAAGCCTGTTTTGTTTGTTAAATTTCTTCTTGAACAGTATTACTCTCGTGTTTTTGTGCGCGTTGTCGGTTGATAGCTGGGTAGCGGGGGCCGGGGGGCCCCGCCGGAGGCTGGTTACTGATCTTTTAGTTTTCGAAAGAAACCTAGGCACATCATGTGGCCTGGACTTTCATGTTTGTCCTTTCAGCGAAAATAAGTTCCGCCTAAGGAAGAGAACCGCCGGAATAGGATCCCTACTATTCGGGTTGACCGTGACATGACGCCTCGATTGCAATGGCCCTTGTCCTGCTTCGGCCAGCGTCCCGCCCTTGTTCTTGGCTTCGGCCTGCGTCCCGCGGCATGATTTCACCAGGCTCGAGGCACTGGGCCATCGCTGCGCTGCTCACCTCCGCCTCTCTCGTCCCAGAAGCGAGCGCACAGCCATTTCCGCCGCCGCCGCCGCCGCCACCGTCACTGCCGCTGTCGCAGCCGTCACTGCCGTCGCCGCTGTCGCCGCCGTCTCCGCCCTCGTACCCGCTCGCATACTACACCGTCACCACGACGCCGGGATCGTACCCTAGCGAGGTGAGCTGGGACCTCTGGTGCGGCGGTACGGTCGTCCTCTCGTCAGCGCCCTACGCGAGCGGAGAGCCTTTCCAGGCCGAGTACGGCGTCTCCCTCTCGCCCGGCGTCGAGTGCGAGCTCGTCATGAAGGACTCGTACGGCGACGGCTGGAACGGCGCTAGCTGGTCGGGCCTCGGGCAAGAGGGCCTCACCGTTGCCTCTGGGTCCGAGGAGCGGAAGTCTTTCGTGGTGCCGTTTGCGCCGCCCTCCCCGCCGCCGTCGCCGCCGTCCCTGCCGCCGCCGCCGTCCCTGCCGCCGCCGCCGTCCCTGCCGCCATGCCCGTTCGGCGACGTCTGCACCAGCGGCCCGTGCTTGATCACCGACGGCGGCTCGTGCGCCACCTCGCCCAACTTCCCGAACGACTACCCGATCGACGAGGGCTGCACCCTCTACGGCCTGCCGCAGGCCGGGCTGGACGTGATCGCCTTTGACGTGGACTGCCCCGGCGACGGCTGCTGCGGCTGCGAGTCCGGCGCGATCTGCCCCTACGCCCACCTCCTCGTCAACGGCGTGAGGTACTGCGGCACCTCGGGCCCGGCCGGGGTCGTGCCGTCGAATGGGACCATGACGTGGGTCTCTGACGGGGAAGTCACCATGTCTGGCTGGAAGGCGCGCGCTCCTTTCTCTGCATCCCTTGCTCCTTGCACACTGCCCTCCTGAGCTCTCGCGCTCACCCAACCCCGGTCCCCCCTCCCTATTCCAGGTGTGCTGGGCTGCGCAGCCGCCGTCGCCGCCGCCCCTGCCGCCGCCGCCGTCCCTGCCGCCATCGCCGCTGCCGCCGCTGCCACCCTCACCGCCGCAGCTGCCGCCACCGCCGCCAGCGCCGCCTGGGACGGTCACAGTCGCATGCGATCACAACAACTGGCTGTTCGTGTCGAGTGGCTACTTCAATTGCTCGGAGGCCGTGCCATACCTGACTGAAGCTGTCTCGGAAGCCGGCGGCACGACGGATTGGAGCTTCGGATGTAGCTGGAACTTGCTGGAGGGGATTCCCTCAGCATGGATAGCACGCGAAGCGCTGTTCCAGGCTTTTAACGTCAGCTTCGGCGGCCCAACTTACCATGGAGCCGGCCTGGGACTCGGAGATGACTGCGCGGATCGAGCCGAGCTCATTAACCAGCTGATGTACAGCTACGTCCCGAACTCGCAGTGCAAGGGTAGAAAACAGACGCCGTACTGGAACCGGCGGTGCTGGTATTTCACAAAGGAGGAGTGTGACTCAAGCACATGCGAGTGGATTCCAATGCCGCCGCCGTCGGCATCGCCGTCGCCGCCACCGCCATCGGCCTCGCCAACGCCACCGCCTCCCTCCGCGTCACCTTCGCCGCCGCCGCCCTCCGCGTCGCCTTCGCCGCCGCCGCCGTCCGCCTCGCCATCCCCGACGCCGCCCATGTCACC
>NW_005198467.1:485817-505724 GCF_000372725.1 Emiliania huxleyi CCMP1516 | reverse complement strand
CCGCCGCCGTCGCCCCCACCGCCCTCGCCGCCGCCACCCTCACCGCCGCCACCCTCGTCGCCTCCGCCACCGACCCCGCCGCCACCGCTCCCACCACCGCCGCTGCCGGCGCCACCGAGCTTACCAGCCAACCTACCGGCGACGGTGCTACTCGAGATGCCACTCGACGTCACCACCCAGGACCTCGCCGCCATGGAGCCATTTGATCGGACGGACTTCATTCAGAGGGTAGATGAGGCAGGCCGTTCCGACTGCCTTCGGATTGAGGCGCAGGCAAACCTCGCCGCTGGCAGCTGCCGCTATCGCATTGAGAATTTGCCAGAGTCTGGAGGAGGCAGGCAGCTACAGGAGGGGGAAGCCGACCAAGTACGCCTCGTCTTCACCACTACGACGCCGACCGCACTCGAGGTCGAGGACGTGGTGAACGCGCTGCCGGCGTCCGTGGAGGAGGCGCAAAGCACATTCGAGGGGCTCGGGGTGACGGACGTGCGCATCTCAACCTTCACCACGCGCCCTCCCTCTCCGCCGCCGCCCGAACCGCCGTCTCCGCCGTCTCCGCCGCCACCGCCGCCACCCTCGCCGCCGCCGCACTCGCCCCCTCCGTCGCCTCCGCCACCGAGCCCTCCCCCGCGGCCACCGCCCTCTCCGCCGTCGGAGCCGCCCAGTCTCCCCGCGGCCCTCCCGGCAATGGTCAACATCTCCTTCCCGCTCACCACCACGCTCGACGACTACTACGAGCGGTGCGAGGAGGACCGAGGGACCCTGCTTGCGGACCTGGTCAAGGTGGGAGAGCAGACGTGCCGCGAGATCGAGGTCAACAACAGCCTCGCTGCTGGCTCTTGTCGCGCGGTCCTCGTCTTTCCGGCCGAAGCGTATGAAGCGCCACCCCCGCCCGCGCCGGCATGTAGCACTGACAGCCGGGCAGCCGCGGTCCCTGGTCGAAGGCGGCTCGCAGCAGCGAGCTTTCGCTTCGTCTTCATCATATCTGCACCCACGGGGCTGATTGGCGAGGCGGTGATCCAAAACATCGAAGAGCAGACGGCCTCAGCGGAAGACGCGTCCGAGTTTCTCGGAGTTGAAGGCCTCGCATCCGGCCCGCCGGCAATCAGCGTGTCCATCTGCGACCCGGTGTCGGACCCGTGCTGCGGAGCCATCGATAGCGGCGCCTGCATCCGAGGCCAGACTCCAAACTCCGGCCCGGCATACTCGGGCTTCGTCTGGTCAATCGCTGCTGGCTTGGGCTCCATTTGCGTCTTTAGTGCGGTCGCCGGAGCCGGCTTGCTGAAACGGCTGAAGCGGCTTGGACGGCACCAGGGCATCGGCAAGAGAGAGGACCGGCTCAGCGCTCTCACCTCGGCCGACTTAGCACAGATATGCGTGCTGGAACCCACGGTCAGCGAGCTCGCGAGACGCATGCGCGCCGAGTCCCGCCTTCTGTGGGCGGACCGGGCGAGCGACGTGGTGTGCGTGGACCTTCCCGACGGCACCGCATCGGAGGACGCCTTCAACCGCTTCGCCAACGTCGGCGTCCGCGACCTGGTCTTTGGCCGCCCCGCCGAAGCGGCGCTCGGCATCTGCCACTACATGTGCGTCGACGAGAGCACCCTCGGGGCGCGCATCGCCTGCGGCGTCAGCGCCATCGTCGATGAAGTGACGGCCTCGGCCAACGCTGTTGACATCGAGTGCCTGCAATACGTGCTGGACGCGGAGGCGGGCTCGAGCGACCGCGCCTTCCAGGGGGGGCTGAGGCGCGACTGCGACGAGGAGGGCGAGGTGCTGGCCTGCCGCCTGGTGCCGGATGGCAAGGGCGGCCAGCGTGGCATGACGATCGACGACTTTGTGGCGCACCCGAGCGCGCGGCAGTCGCTGCTGACCAAGGCCCACGTGGTTGCTCTACGGCTCTACACCACGGCGGCCTTCCGCTCGATCAACGACCCGCTCCGCGACCGCGATCGGTACGAGAACAAGCTGCCGCACAAGCTTCCCGTCACGGTGGCGCTGCTCCGCGACGCGCTGGGCAAGCTCAGAGCGGTCGAAGCCAACCAAGGCTCGAAGGGCGGCGGCGCCGACGAGGGCGGCTTCGCCTCGCCGCGCGTCTCGCCGCGCGAGCTGCACCTCTACCGCGGCATGAAGGACGTGCGTGCGCCGCTCGAGTTCCTCGCGCAGGGCGGAACGGAGCTGGCGCCCATGTCGACCACCTCCTCGCTTGCGGTGGCGATGAAGTACTCGGCCAGCCGGAACGCCGTGCTGCTCCGCCTCGTCACCGACTCGTTCATCTCGCGCGGCCCGGACATCTCCTTCCTCTCCGCCTTCCCGGCGGAGCGCGAGTTCCTCTTCCCGCCTCTCACCTACCTCGCCCCCACCGGCAACGTCGAGAAGATATCGGTCGTCGGGGCCAGCTGGGACGTGGTCGACGTCAAGCCGCACCTTTGACATCTCAGGCCCCCACTCTTGAGTGAGGTGGCTGTCCTGAGGGGAGCTCCTTGTGGATAGATAAAGGCATGAACTGTTGTACAATTGACATGCCACTACGTTGCGCACCCCTGGTTGCACACACAAATATGTGGGGCGTCTACAACGACGAGCTCCGGATCCAGGTCGACGGCCTCTCCGACTTCACGTTACCGATGCGCTTGGGCGTCGTCGGCTGTCCTGTGCGGCTGCATGACGCGACGCTCGGGCTGTCGCTCCGTACTGCGCCGCCGACAGTGACTTGGGCTCCGGCGCCGCACGGGGCGGCCAGCAGTCACAAGACGATCCGGCTCACCAACCACGGGCCCGAGCCAGCTACAGTCGATTGGGGCGTCTACGAGCCTCCGGATTCGAGCAGGCTGACCAGCGCGCGGCTCGCCGTCGCTTCGGACGGCCGCGTGCAGCTCCGGGTGGGCACCGCGGCGCGCACCCCGGCGCGGGGCGCGGTGGCGGCCAGCCTGCCTGGCGGCGCCGAGCAGCCCTGCGCCTTCTCGGTGCAGCCGCGCACGGCGGTGGTCGAGCCAGGCAAGGAGGGGAGGTTCGTCGTGTCCTTCGCGCCGCCGCCCCTGGTTGGGCCCACCGACTGTCGCCTCGTCGCGCACCTGGCGCACCCGCACGCGGTGGTGCCGGCAGCGCGCGACCGGCGCGGCCTCGACGCTGCGACGAGTGAGCACCCGCCGATCGAGCTGGCGCTGCACGCGGACGCCATCGCCCCCGGCCTCGAGCTCTCGGAGGAGAAGCTCCAGTTCGAGGTTTCGCCTGTGTGGCCAGAAGATGCGCCGTGCTACACAAAGGTGCTGACGATGCGCAACGCGCAGGCGTCGGTGCTCCGCTTCTCGCTGGCGGTGCCGGCGCCGTTTGTGCTGCGCGGCGTCGACTCCTCGTGCCCGCAGGCCTCACGCGTGCAGCAGGAGGGGCTCAGGGCGGTGGTCTCCGAAGCGTCCGTGCTCGAGCTGCCACCGAGGGAGACGCTGACCGCCACCATCTCCTTTGTGCCGCCGAGGAAGCGCCGTGGCCGAAGGGGCGTGCCCAACGCCGCCTCCGACGCCGATGCCCTCTCTGAGCACGAAGATGCGTCATCGGTGGCGCCGTCGCAAGCCACGGGGGTGGGCTCTGAGCGCACCTCGGTCGCTGCACGCACCTCGCCAGCGAACGCGCAGGACGCCGCCCTCTTCTCTCGCGAAGAGATTGAGGAGGACCTCGCGATCGCCTTCGCCAACGGCTCCGTCCAGACGTGCCCGCTCGCGGCGCTCGTGACGAAGCCATTTATGCAGCTGTCGCGGTCCGACGGGGAGGGCCGCGCCTTTTGCGGCGCTGTCAGCTTTGGGGTCCACCACGTCGATTGCCCGCAGGCCGTGGAGCTCCAACTGAGCAATCCGACCGAGGTGGACGTGCATTGGTCGTGCAAGCACCTGCCCATCGCCAAGCACGTGCCGCCCGGCATGACCGCGCGCCGCGCCGCCGAGCTCGCCGCAGAGACGATCGACCGGCCCGAGGTCTTCTTGCTCGGCCAGCGAGAGGGGTCGATCGCGCCAAAGCGCGGGAGGACGCCCGCGTTGCACCCACTCTCCGTGCACTTCCACGCCGCCGAGGCTGGCCGCTACCGCAGCGTCTTCGTCTTCAAGGTGAGGCACGGCGCCTCTGTGAAGCTCGAGCTCACAGGCGAGGCCACATACAACGAGGAGGACTACGACGCCGACCCGAGGGAGCGCCACTTGCAGCTGATGCTCCCGGGGACGCTGAGCTGATGTGCGAGAGCGCGCCGCGTGTACACACACCTCACACCTATGAGCATGTGCCATATGAGATGACAGAGGTGTATGTCCTTGCCCGCGGGGCGCCCGGGCGGCGGTCCACGGGCACGGCGGACCCGCGCGCGTGCCCCCGCCCCCCGGGTGAGCGGGTGTGGCTGCGGCCGGGGGCGGGGCGGCCCACCGTGGCGTAACGTACGGCTACGGGTATCGGCTGCGTTGGCCGCGCCCGCTGTTCCACAATCAGAGTTACCGAAAATTCACAACATAAAGGACACATTTCAGAACACTCCAGCACAACGCTCATAGCAAGTCGTAGTCGTCCAGCTTCTCGTTGTAGCGCATGACTGTCCGCTTGATGCGGCTCGTGTCGACCCAAGTCACGTGGTCCTCCATCGCGCGGGTGACGAGGAAGGAGGGGTCGGTCACGCTCTCCGGCCCCACCCGAACGTGTCCCTGCTCCACCAGCTCCGCCGCCTCCTTCACCGTCTCCGCCATCCGGTTGCGCACGAGCACCACCGGCAGTCTCCGTCGGCAGAGCGCAGAGGCGGGCAGCTTTGAGCAGGCGAGCAGCCGCTTCTGCGGGATGAGCCCGAGGCTGTAGAGCTTCTCGACCAGCCGATCGGTCAGCTCCGTTCGCACCGGATCTCGCTGATCGAGCGCCTTGAGTTTGGTCA
This sequence comes from Emiliania huxleyi CCMP1516, assembly GCF_000372725.1. Classification (NCBI taxonomy): domain Eukaryota; phylum Haptophyta; order Isochrysidales; family Noelaerhabdaceae; genus Emiliania; species Emiliania huxleyi. Next base: position 500,824 of record NW_005198467.1, on the reverse strand, counting down.
CCAGCTGGGCGGGCGGGAGCAGCGGAAGTCAGCTGCTGCGGGGGCGGGGGCGGCCGGCAGGGCGGCCGGCTGGCTGCGGCGGCGTCAGCGGCGGCGGCGCACACCTGCGTCACGAGCCCGCACACCTTGTTGTACGTGTGGTAGTCTTCCCGGTCCTGCACGTGGTAGCGGCGCAGCACCCGCACCTCGCGGAGGTTGCGGTCCTGCTTCCAGTCGAGAAAGTCAACCTTCTTGAGCAGCTTCTGCTCGTGGTACTTGAGCTTGCGAGGCATGGCAGTGCGGGAGGGCGGGCAGGAACGAGGGCCAGCCGTGCAGGCCTCGTGCAAACGCTGCGCACGGATTTTTTTAAAAATGTTTTTTGGGCCGACCCAGGCGGTATGTACATCTCCTAGGCGAGCTAAACACGCCTGTTGGGCCTACCTTGGGCTTGGCCGCAGTTCGAATTATTTTTCGTGGGTGTCCATTCCGGCGTGCCAGAGGTGCGCGAGATCTGGGGAGATACAGCGCGGTCAAAGACTGATCAGAGGCGGCCGAGGCGATGGAGCGTGCGGAGGATCCGAGAAGAAGAAAACGGTCAGGATGAGCGGCGCCATCCTCTCAACCCAGCTCGCCGACCTGGCTCGGGGCGACCTTGCCTCGCTGCGCGGCTTCCTCTCCGGGCGGCGGACGCGCGGCACGTCGCTCGCGGCCCAGCTCGACGCGCGGCAAACCACCGTTACGCAGGACACGCTGCTCACCTGGGCCGCTCGGCACGGGCAGGCCGAGGCGGTGCGGCTGCTGCTCGAGGGCGGCGCGAGCGTCGGGGCGACGACTGGCGGCGGCGCGTCCGCGCTGTATATCGCGTGCCAGAACGGCCACCTCGAGTGCGCCCAGCTGCTGCGCGACGCTGGCGCGGCGGTCAACCAAGTCCAGCAGAACGGCGCCACGCCGCTGCTCATCGCGAGCCAGGAGGGCCAACCCGAGTGCGTTCGGCTGCTCCTCGAGGCTGGCGCTGCGATCAACCAGGCTGATGAGCAAGGCGCCACGCCGCTGTTCGCGGCGTGCGAGGACGGCCACCTCGAGATCGCCCGGCTGTTGCGCGACGCTGGCGCTGGCATCAACCAAGCGATGAACTGCGGTACCACGCCGCTGTTCATAGCGAGCCAGGAGGGCCAGCTCGAGTGCGTTCGGCTGCTGCGCGACGCTGGCGCGGCGATCAACCAAGCCACGCAGAACGGCGCCACGCCGCTGTTCATCGCGTGCGAGGAGGGCCACGTCGAGGTCGCCCGGCTGCTCCTCGAGGCTGGCGCGGCGGTGGCTCATGCAGACGCTGAAGGCTGCACGCCGCTGTACGTCGCGTGCTACAAGGGCCACCTCGAGATCGCCCGCCTGCTCGTCGAGGCTGGCGCAGCGGTCAACCAAGCCACGCAGAACGGCGCCACGCCGCTGTTCATCGCGTGCCAGGAGGGCCACCCCGAGATCGCCCAGCTCCTCTTCGAGGCCGACGCTGACATCAACCAGGCCGAGGAGAACGGTTGCACGCCGCTCTTCATCGCGTGCGAGAACGGCCAGCTCGAGTGCGCCCAGCTGCTGTGCGACGCTGGCGCGGCCATCAACCAAGCCAACCAGAACGGCGCCACGCCGCTGTACATCGCGAGCCAGAACAACCACGTCGAGATCGCCCGGCTGCTCCTCGAGGCTGGCGCAGCGATCGACCAGGCCTGCGGCAACGGCGTCACGCCGCTGTACATCGCGTGCCAGGAGGGCCAGCTCGAGTGCGTTCGGCTGCTCCTCGAGGCCGGCGCGGCGGTCAACCAAGCCCATGAGAACGGCGTCACGCCGCTGTACGTCGCGTGCCAGAACAACCACCCCGAGATCGCCCGGCTGCTCCTCGAGGCTGGCGCAGCGATCGACCAAGCCCGCAACAACGGCGGCACGCCGCTGTTCATGGCGTGCCAGCAGGGCCAGCTCGAGTGCGTGCAGCTGCTCCTCGAGGCCGGCGCGGCGGTCAACCAAGCCCGCAACGACGGCTCCACGCCGCTGTTCGCTGCGAGCCACCAGGGCCACCTCGACGTCGTCAAGCTCCTCTCCTCCTACGGCGCCTCTCGCGCCGCTACGCCCTTCGGCACGCCCGAGGAGGTCGCAAACAGCCGCGGCCACGCCGACCTCGCCGCCTGGCTGGTCGCCAGCCGCGGCTGGACGCCGCTCGCGCACCTTGAGACCCTCACCGCCGCCCGCGCCACCTCCCTCCTGCGCAGCGGCGCAAGCTTGCACGAGGGCGAGCCGACGCCGCTGCGGCGCGCCGCGGGCGGCGCGGGCGAGGCGGCGGCGCTAGTTCGGCGGGCGGCGGCGCCGTGGTCGCCGGCAAGCCACTCGCTCTTCCCCGCGGCGGCCCGCGCGCGGGCGGCGCTCCTCGTCCGCTCGATCTACGAGATCCACGAGCGGTACCACCTCGATTCGGCAGGAGCCACGAACGGCATCGCGGCGCTCGACTTTGGCCATTGCGTCCTGGGCTTCGCCATCACGCGCGAGACGGAGTAGGAGCCCGTTCGCGCGCGGCGCGGCGCTTGGCGCCGCGCGTATGATCTTGGTCCACATGCAGATCGGCTATCATGACGCCTTCGGTCGGCGGTTTGACTTTGCCGCGCGCGCGGCAACGGCATGCTCTGGAGGGCGACTGGATCGACATCGAGGGCGCCTTTTAGTCTCGTGTGTAGTGTACTATGAAAATCTAATGCAACTGAGACACGGATCACGGTACGTACAGCTACAGGGAGGAGGGAGCCTATTCCCTATATGTCAGTGCACAGTGAGATGTGCAAGGCCGTCGGGTTTTCCCTAGCGGCGGGGCGCCCCCTCTACTCGGACGGAGCTAATACACACCTCGAACACCACCACGGCTCTCTCTATGAGCGCTCGTGGGCCGCATCAGCCGCCATCCTGGCTGCAACTGCCCTGGCCATCGACGCGGCCGCAGCGGCACCCCTCGCCTCTGCAGCAGCCGCCGCCTCCTCGAGCGCTGTCTCCCTCCATACCAGCGCCGCCGTGGCCTCCTCCAACCTTGCCTCCAACGCCGCCCTTGCCTCCTCCAGCGCCGCCCTAGCCTCCGCCTGCGCCGCCCTGGCCTCCGCCCGCGCCAACTGAGATCGTCGATGTCGAGGAAGATCTCGCAGCCGGGGAGGAACTGCTGGAGCTCGTTTTTGATGACGGCGACGGCGTCCTATAAGGAGGGAAGGCGAGGTCTTCTCCGCACATGCAAAGTGGTGGGGCAAGGGGGTGAGCAAAACCTGCCCTGTGCTCCAAACGTGGCTGAGGAAGAGATGCCACTCCTGGCTGTCGGCGAGGGTGATGCCGTCGCGCATCGGCTCGCGCTTCGACGAGACGAGCCGCATGGTCGTCGCCCTCGAGGCGCTGACCGCCGATACGAGGATGACGGCTAGCGAGACGGCGAGCATGACCGCGGTGAGGACGACGACAAAGGTGGTGGCGCCGCGCGAGGTCTTGTAGCCAACGAGCTTGTAGCACATGTCTTCGTACTCGGTGCTGTCGCAGAGCTGCGGCGGCGAGGGGGACGGGTGTGGTGATGTTGTGCGGACAAAGGAGAGAGGGACGGCGAGGAAGTGCCAGCAGGGGCGCGGACCTGGATGACCACCCCCGACGCGAAGCAGCATGTGAGGAGCAAGTTGGCGATGCACGCCAGGCAGAGGTCGTCGGAGCGCCGGTAGGGTCGGGCGAGGGCGAGAAGGGTGAGAAACGTGGCCGAGACGATGGCGGCGACCACGGTGCGCAGCAGCTTCCTGGAGCCATACTCCTGGTCGATGAAGAGCACCATCGAGGTGAGGAAGATCTTGCGGACCAGGTCGAGCACCTCCCAGAAGAGGAAGCCGGCGGAGTAGTCCCGCCAGAGGAAGCTCGTCGCACGAGAGAGCGGCGATGCGCGCTGCGCAGCCACGGACTTGCGGACGCGGAGCATCAGCACCAAGAAGCCGAGCGGCACGAGGACGGGCCAGAGGGCGAAGAAGGCCCAAAAGTACGGCGCGAGTCCGCTCGTCTCGTCATCCCACGTCGGGCTATCGTCGCACGTGAGCGACGGGTCGGCGAGCAGGTAGCTGATGCGCTGGCCAGTGGCGTCGTCGTAGCCAAAGGACTCGCACAGCCTCGCGCTGAAGATGGAGCGCGAGACGGAGGGAAGCACGAGGTAGAAGATGAAGATCGCCCAGTAGAGTACGCGGCCAAAGAGATTGCGGTCGAAAGCCTGCTTGACATTGACGACCGCCGCCACCGCCACAATGGCGAGCGACACGAAGGCGACAGCGGCGTACGGCCAGAGGCCCGCGACGAGCAGCCGCGTGCTCATGGCTCCGATGCAGCGGCCGGGGATGGCGACGTCGAACAAGTCCAGGCTGAACAGCTTGAGCACGTCGAGCCAACGCGTGAAGCGCTCGTCGAGGCGGACGCCGTAGACGAGGCCGAGGGTGCTGCTCACCTGGTAGAAGCTGACGACGACCTTGAACTTGGGCTGCAGGCCGACCGCGGACTCGATGCGGGCGGCCCGCCTCCGGAGGCGGCGGGAGATAGGGAGGTGGCGGAGCGCAGCGTAGGAGGCGGCGAGCACAGCGATGAGGACGGCAAAGCCGACAAAGACGCCGGCGGAGCGAGCCGTCGAGGGGCAGGCGACGCAACGCCCCTCGGCAGAGCTATAGTAGTCCGAGTCCACGACGCAGACCTCGCAGAGCGGGCCGGTGTGGCCGGCGGTGCAGTAGGGGTCGTCATCTCCGTCGGTGAGGCGGCGGCGGCTCGAGGGCTGGCCGGAGCCACCAGAGCACGTCTCTGAGTCGCAGCGGTGGAGCTCCGAGGTGGCGTTGGAGGCGCGCCAGTAGCCGACGTCCACGCCGAGGGACGCGAGAGCGGTGCCGGCGTTGCAGTTGGCGTTGGGCGGGCACGACTTGCAGTGCTCGGTCGGGTTCTCAAAAATGTCGTCCGGAAGGGCGCTCGCGTCCTGCAGGTAGAAGCCCTCCTTGCAGATGGAGCAGGTGACGTCGCCGCTGCCGCTATCGAGGGGATGGGGGCAAGGGACACACTGGCCCTGGCCGGGGTTGGCGGCGTAAGTGCCTGCAACGCACTCGCTGCACGACTGGCTGCCGGCGAGGGAAAATGTGCCAGGCTCACAGCGCTCGCACTTGGAGAGGCCAGGCGTGGCGGTAACGGAGCCCGGCGAACACTCTGCCGGCGGCGCCGCGCCGCCGCCGCACGACGAGCCCGCCGGGCAATCGAAGCATTCGGGCAAACCGTCGCCGTCCGTGACGTTGGCGTATGTACCCGGCTCGCACGCCGCAGGCAGCTCGAGCGACGCGCCGACTGGACAGAAGCTGCCAAGCCCGCACGGGACGCAACCGGCAGCGCCGCTCGCGTTCTGGTAGGATCCGGCGGAGCAGCGCTCGCACTTGGCGAGGCCAGGCGTGGCGGCGACGGAGCCGGGCGAACACTCAGCCGGCGGCGCCGCACCGCCGCCGCACGACGATCCCGCCGGGCAAACAAAACAGTCGGGATCGCCGTCGGCGTCGATCGCGTTGGCGTATGTACCCGGCTCGCACGCCGCAGGCAGCTCGAGCGACGCGCCACGAGGACAGAGGCTGCCGGGCTTGCAGCGGAGGCACTCGGCGGCGCCCGTGTCCTTCTGGTAGGATCCGGCGGAGCAGCGCTCGCACTTGGAGAGGCCGGGCGTGGCGGCGACGGAGCCCGGCGAGCACTCTGCCGGCGGCGCCGCGCCGCCGCCGCACGACGATCCCGCCGGGCAGTCGAAACATTCGGGCAAACCGTCGCCGTCAGTGACGTTGGCGTATGTACCCGGCTCGCACGCCGCAGGCAGCTCGAGCGACGCGCCACGAGGACAGAGGCTGCCGGGCTTGCAGCGGAGGCACTCGGCGGCGCCCGTGTCGTTCTGGTAGGACCCGGCGGAGCAGCGCTCGCACTTGGAGAGGCCGAACCTGGTTTGTGGAGCTCCCACACATGTCTAGACAGTCCTGAGCCTGTCCAGACAGTGTCCAGACAGCGTCCAGACAGTGTCCAGACAGCGTCCAGACAGCGTCCAGACAGTGGCACATGGCTCCACTCTTCACAGTAAAGTCTCGTAGTCGTGGCTGGACGACCCCTGACAGCACCCCTGGCGCTGCCGAGGCCACTCCCCACCCACCCACCCACCCATCCGCATGCCGCTTTCTTTACTTGCCATGCCATTGAGGGGGGGGGTGGGGGTGGGGGCTGTCTAGACAGCTGTCTAGACATCAGAACTTGAGAACTTGAGAACTTGAAGTTTGAACTTGTACTTTTGTCTAGACAGCTGTCTAGACAGCAGGCCCTCATACAGAAGGGTCCCCCAAAGTGCCCGCGAAGAACTCGGGCAGAGCGGCAACTGTGGCGGCAACTGGGCAACGCCAACGTCGCAACGATGCTGCGCAAAGGGCAGAGCAAGCGTGGGCACACATTGGTCGGGTTCCATGCTGCAGCCGCGAGCCCCGCGCCGCAGCCGATGAAGAAGCTGCGGGCCGGCAGTAGCCACGTCGACCCGCCGCTGCGCATCGGGCAAAGCGCGAGCCCAGCAGTTCAGTCAGGCACGCACGCTGCACCCACGACGGCGGCCTCGGGGCGCGCGCGACCGAACGCGCTTGCGGCGCCGCAACGCCGTCCTTTCACATCGCCGCCACGCCGTCCTTTCACATCGGTTTCCATTGAGAAAGATGTTATGTCCACATGCGTCATACCACGTCCATCCATCCAACCAAGAGAATGCAACTCAAGTTTTGATCGCTCACAGCTGGCCGACGTGTTGTTGAGTATCAGAGTATGATTCCTGTCTGCAGGTCTATTCACACCTCATGCGATCTTCCATGTCCAGACAGCGTCCAGACAGCGTCCAGACAGCGTCCAGACAGTGTCCAGACAGCGTCCAGACAGCAAAATCGGAGCGTCTAGACAGCTATTCAGACAGTAACAGCACTTGAGTGTACACAGCTGATTGAAGTAAAGGGGAATGATGCAGCTGCCTGCCAGAGCAGAAAGATTCCTTAATTCTCTCCACTACAAAAAAAGTCCAGTGCGGAACCGAGATCATGGCCCCGAATGCCGTGCTCTCTAGGTAATGTGTGGGAGCTCCACAAACCAGGTTGCCGGGCGTGGCGGCGAAATGGCCGGGCTCACAGGGCTCGCACGTCTCGTTGCTCTCCGCCCCTGGTGCCGCGCTCGCCGTGCCGATGGGGCACAACTCGCACGCTGCGCTCGAGCTGGAGCCTCTGTTCGGGTTGAAGCTGCCCGCGGGGCAAGGCTGCCAGACAAGGCGCGAGGCGGCGCCCGCGTCCTCGCAGACGCCGCCCTTCGGGCAGGCTTCGCAGGCGGCGCTGCCGACGTCGGGGGAGAAGGAGCCCGCAGCGCAAGGCAGGCACTCCTCCTGGCCGGTCTCTGGCTGGTATTGGCCGGGGGCGCAGAGGAAGCAGTCCGAAATGTTCGCCGCCCGCTTGTTGGGCATGTGGGTGCCGGCGGGGCACTCGTGTGGGAGGACCGATCCCTCTGGGCAGAAGTGGCCGAGCCAGCAGGGGCCGCTGCAGTCGGAGGTGAAGTGGTCCGACGCGTCCCCGTAGTGGCCCTCCGCGCAGAGCCTGTTGCAGCCGGACAGGTCGCCAAAGAGCTGGCCGACGCTCGGCATCCAAGATCCGAGCGGGCAGTCCCACGTTAGAGGCGAGGCGGCGAGGATTGTGATGTCTCCTGGCGCAGAGTTGCCGAAGAAGGTCGTGTTGCGGAGGATCGAGTCGGAGCCAGCGACGCCGGAGGTGAAGAAGAGTGCAGCGGGGGATGCCTCCGCCGTGTTGTCGACAAACTGCGAGTTGGTGAGAGCTAGGCGCTCGATGCCATTGAGATAAAGAGCCTACAAAAGAACACAGTCTGGTCTCTCCCGTTTCAGTCTGTGCGCCCTCTTGTGGAGGGGGCGCGCGGCACCGCTTGTGTGCCACTCGTGCAACGGACAAAGCTGGCCCTCTCCAGCGAGACGCCGCCGCTGTTGCCCACGTACATACCTCCTCCGGACTGCGCGAGTTGAAGCGGGCAGGCATGAGCGGCGAGGCCGTCAGGAAGCAAGAGAGGGCGGGCAAGGCCCAGAGCGGCCCTTTGGCGAAAGCGGGTCCTGCCACCCCATTGTCCCTCTGCCTTCTTCTGCCGCTTCCGGCGCGGCGATGGCGTGGCTGCGAGCGTGTGTGCGCGGGGGAGGCGAGCGTGTGCGGGCGTGGGAGACACACATAGTGAGCCGTGCACTCGCTGAAGCTGGCGCCTTCCAGCGAGACGTCGCCGCTGTTCCACACGTTCATAGCTCCTCCGTGCTGCGCGAGTTGGGGCGCGCAGGCATTAAGCGGGGAGGGCGTCAGCGAGCGAGAGAGGGCGGGCAAGCCCAGAGCGGCCCTTTGGGGAAAGCGGGTCCTGCCCCCCCATTGTCCCTCTGCCTTCTTCTCCCGCTTCCGGCTGCGGTGATGGCGTGCGAGCGTGCGTGTACGGGGGAGGCAAGCGTGTGCGGGCGTGGGAGACGCACAGTGCCAGCCGTGCACTCGCTGAAGCTGGCCCTCTCCAGCGAGACGTCGCCGCTGTTGTACACGTACATACCTCCTCCGACCTGCGCGAGTTGGGGCGGGCAGGCATTAAGCGGGGAGGGCGTCAGCGAGCGAGAGAGGGCGGGCAAGCCCAGAGCGGCCCTTTGGGGAAGGCGGGCCTGCCACCCCATTGTCCCTCTGCCTTCTTCTGCCGCTTCCGGCGCGGCGATGGCGTGCGAGCGTGTGTGCGCGGGTGAGGCGAGCGTGTGCGGGTGTGGGAGACGCACAATGTCAGCCGTGCACTTGCTGAAGCTGGCGTCGTCCAGCGAGACGTCGCCGCTGTTGCCCACGTACATACCTCCTGCGTACTGCGCGAGTTGGCGCGCAAGGGCGTCAGCGAGCGAGAGAGGGCGGGCATAAGCCCAGAGCGGCCCTTTGGGGAAAATGTGCCGGCTTTGCCACCCCATGCCCCTCTGCCTTCTTCTGCCGCTTCCGGCGCGGCGTAATGGCGTGCGAGCGTGCGTGTACGGGGGAGGCGCGTGTGCGGGCGTGGGAGACGCACATTGAGAGCCGCGCACTCGCTGAAGCTGGCCCTCTCCAGCGAGAGGTCGCCGCTGTTCCACACGTACATACCTCCTCCGTACTGCGCGAGTGGGGACGGGCAGGCATGAGCTGCGAGGCTGTCAGGGAGCAAGAGAGGGCGGGCAAGGCCCAGAGCGGCCCTTTGGGGAATGCGTGCCCCGTTTGCCACCCCATTGTCCAACTGCCTTCGCCTCCCACTTCTGGCTGCGGCGATGGCGTGCGAGCGTGCGTGTACGGGGGAGGCAAGCGCGTGCGGGTGTGGGAGACGCACAGTGCCAGCCGTGCACTCGCTGAAGCTGGCCCTCTCCAGCGAGACGTCGCCGCTGCTCACCACGTACATACCTCCTCCGTACTGCGCGAGTTGGGGCGCGCAGGCATTAAGCGGCGAGGGCGTCAGGGAGCAAGAGAGGGCGGGCAAGCCCAGAGCGGCCCTTTGGGGAAGGCGGGTCCTGCCACCCCATTGTCCCTCTGCCTTCTTCTGCCGCTTCCGGCGCGGCGATGGCGTGCGAGCGTGTGTGCGCGGGGGAGGCGAGCGTGTGCGGGCGTGGGAGACGCACCACGCCAGCCGTGCACTCGCTGAAGCTGGCCCTCTCCAGCGAGACGTCGCCGCTGCTCACCACGTACATACCTCCTCCGAGCTGCGCGAGGGCGACAGTGCAAGCGGGGCATCAGCGGGCTGGGGCTGCTCAGGCAACCACAAGGCATGGGGAGGCATGCGACTAAGATGGCCTTGGGGGGCATCCGCAGCATTCCTTCTCTCCTATGTGGCGAGGGCTTGCGGGGCCTAGCGGTGCGTGGGAGAGAGGGGCGACGCACTTGGCTAGCCTCGCAGCCCGTGAAGGACACGTCTTTCATCGCAAGGTCGCCAGCGCCATTAGCGAACACCGCACCGCCATATTCACCACGCCCGTCCACAAAGTGTAGCGCCTCCAGGTAGAGACTGCAGCCGCCCGAGATGTCGAACATGTAGGAGCTCTTCTTGCCGTCGAGCGTCGCGCCCTCCCCGCTGCTCCGGACCGAGAGGTGCATCTCGCCGCTGCACCCGACATTGCTGCTGAAGGCAAGGCGGACGCCCGGCGGGATGAAGACGATCGCGTTGCGGTTCTCGGCCTTGGCGTTGTTGATCTCGTCCCGGATGTCTTGAGGCGTGCGGGCGAAAGCCTCGCCCGGGACGAGCGGGGGCAGCGGCGATGGCGGCAGCTGCGGCGGCGACTGGGGCGGAGACGGGGGCGATTGGGGCGGCTGCGGCGACTGGGGCGGAGACGGGGGCGATTGGGGCGGAGATGGGTCGCCGGGGCAGGAGCAGCCCGCACAATCCCAACCGTACTCGTCCTGCAACGTCTTGCAGTTGTACTCGTAGCCAAAGTCCGCCCACCCCGAGTCGCAGCACTCCGACCCGAATTGGTTCGGGTCGTAGACAGTCTCGCAAGCTGCGCACACTGGCGGCGGAAAAGGGGGCGGAGACAGAGGTGGCAGAGGCGGAGATGCTGGCAGAGACGGCGAGGCCGGCGGAGCTGGCGGAGGCGACGGAGGAAACAATGGCGACGGCGGAGGCAGCGGCGGCGGCAGCGGTCGGGGCGTCGAGAGTGGCAGCAGCGGCAGCTGAGGCGGTGACGGGGGCGATTGGGGCGGAGATGGGTCGCCGGGGCAGGAGCAGCCCGCACAATCCCAACCGTAGCTGTCCTTCAACGTCTTGCAGTTGTACTTGTAGCCAAAGTCCGCCCACCCCGAGTCGCAGCACTCCGACCCCAATTCAGTGTAATCCCTTTCACAAGCTGCGCACACTGGCGACGGCGGAGGATCCGTAGGAGTGGCAGCCGCTTTGCCGACGACTAGCGCTGCGGCGCCCATGCGGACGGCGGCGTCGAACGCCTTCTTGCGCGAGACGAGCAGCACGGAGGCCCCAGCGAGGCCAGCCTCAACAAGCTTCCGCGCCTTGCTTCCGGGCTTCCCAGCGTCGGCGGGCCGCAACTTGGGCGACGTGTCGTTCACGGGCAGGACGGTGTCGCGCCCCCGAGCGATGATCCCCGTCCTGTTGCTGTAGACGGGACCGACACAGTCGATCTCGGGCTCGCCCTTGCGCTCCGTGCTGTTGCGCGAGGCTAGGACGGTCTCCAAGTCGGCCTCGCCCTACACGCAAACACACAGGCAATCCGTCAGAGGGCGACACAGGCTCGCACACAGAGGGGCGCTCACCGGCTGCTTCTCGTAAACGTCCTTGATGATGGACGCCGGCGGCTCGCCAATCAGGTGCAACGGCTCGCCCACCGCCTCTTTGACGTCGTCCATCAGTGCTTCCAACAAGCGCCCCTCCTCGTGCCCGCCCTCAACAGCGCGCGGGCTGTGGGTCACGAGCTGGCGCGGTGCGGGTACTAGCAAGCGCGAGCGAGCAAGCACCGGGTGATCGGCGGGCACGCTGTCCGAAGAGGCGATGGCTGCAAACGAGCTGGTGTTGTCGCCGCCAATCTCGCAGACGCCGTTGAGCGATGCCGGCGTGAACGGCGTTGTGACTGCGGGAAAGGAAGTCGGGGACTCGTGCCACTGCGAGGAGAGAAGCGCGGAGGTGGCAGAGTACGAGGAGAGCGCAAACGCGGTTCCGAGGCAGAGCAGCGCGAGGATGCCAAAGAGGCGGAGCAAGTTGTAGGACTTTGGCCACGAGAACCGGCCGGCGGCAGAGCCCTCCGGCGTGGCAATCGTGGTCGTCTCGACGTTGGCCGTCGCGCCCTGAACAGGAGGGCGCGAGACTGGCCGTGTGAGCGGCGAGCGGGGGAGGAAGCCGCATATGCAGGCGGCGCACACCGAGTCTGTGGTCGGCGGCGTGGAGCCGCCGGTCACCTTGCCGGTGCCACCGAGGATGCCCTCGTTGCCGTTCGTTCCGAGCAGGGCCCCGAACCGGTTGTTGCCGCCGACCGGGGCGATGCTCTTGGCGCGGCCGATTGGGACGGACGCGCCCTTGCGCCCCTTATTGCGGCGCGGGTTCGACGGGGTGGTCCAGTCGGAGATGCCCTGCGCGCGCGCAAGCGGTGGGCGCGTCAATAGTTGAGGCTCTGCGTATGCACCGCAGCGTGCGAGGCGCTCACCGCCGGGGCGAGCTTCTCCGCTGGCGGAGACTCCTTGGCCGAGACGGTCCAGTCGGCGTCGCCCTACGCATCAATGAAAGCGGGGTGGGTCAAGGGGTGGGTCGGCAAACGCACGGCGCAGAATGCAAGGCGCTCGCCGCCGGGGCGGGCGTCTCCTCCGGAACCTCCTCGATCGACGGCAGCGGCGCGCCGCCGGTCGCCACCGGCGTGAGGGCCGGGGCGTTTGTGGTGACGCCGTTGGGGGCCGTTGGTGGGTCGGTCGGGGTGGTGCTCTTGGAGCAGTCGACCAGGTTGGGCTCGCCCAACCCGTTGGGGTCGACGCGGCCGATCGGGGTGGTGTTCTTGGTGGTCTTCTTGGAGCGGTCGATCAGGTTGGGCTCGCCCTTGCGCTCGATCTTGCGGAGCGGGGAGGGGGTCTTCCACCCGTCGATGACCTGCGCGCGCGTGCCGTGCGGCAGACGAGAGGTCACAGGATCAATGTAAGTGCCCGCCTGCATGACTCGCGTGTCCCCGCAATACCCGCGTGTGCTTCTGCTGGGGGGTGCTCACCGCAGGGGCGGCCGTCTCCTCTGGAAACTCCTTCCAGTCGGCGTCGCCCTACGCGTCGAACGCGGGATGGGGTCACAGAGTGGGTCGGCAGACGCCGGCGCGCACAATGCCAGGCGCTCGCCGCCGGGGCGGGCTCCTCCTTCGGAAACTCCTTGATCGACGGCAGCGGCGCGCCGCCGGCCTCCGCCGGCTTGAGGGCCGTGGCGACCTTGGTGGCCGGCTTGAGCGCCGGGTCGTTCTTGATGACGCCGGTCTCGTCAACGGAGGCCTCCGCGCCAGACTTTGCCGCAGGGATGTCCTTCTTGAGGGCGCCCTTGACGGCGCCAGTGGGGGCCGTCGGTGGGCCGGTCGGGGGCGTAAACTTCGACCAGAAAACGGCGGTCGGGCGCGGCGCGTGGGCGGCGACCATGGCCTTGGCCTTGTCCAAGTCGACCGCGCCCGCGGCCTTTTCCGCGGCCGGGTCCTTCTTGAGGACGCCCTCCGGGCCAGACCTTGCCACGGAGATGTTGACGGTTGTTGAGCCGCACGCCTGTGGGCGAGGGAGAGTACGCGCAGGCTTTCGCGGGAGAGGGATGATCACAATCCTGGCGTGCGCACGCGCACCTTGGCTCCGAGGAGCGAAGGCGACACCGACGCGGAGATGACGATCGTGATGCGGCCGTCGTCAGCCGGCACGATTCCGACCTTCGCGAAGGACTTCATCGGCGAAGACTCGCCCTCGACGTCGTCCTCCTTCACGACGTCGTCCTTGACGCCGCACGCCTGTGGGCGAGAGCGCATACGCAGGTGTTCGGAGACGGGAGAGAGAATTGTTACCGGTGGGTGGGAAGCGATGAGTGCCAGGAGAGAATGCTGCGGCGCGCTCACCGTTGGGTCGGGCGTGTTTGAAACGGTCTTGACCGGCTTCTCGACCTCCTTGGCAACCTCCTCGGCGACGACCTCCTCGGCGACGGGCGCCTCGGCGATGGTGGCCTCCTCGGCGACTGCCTCCGCGGCGGCGTTGGGACGGGAAGATCGCGCTGATAGGATGAACACGCGCATAGACAGGCGCCTCGGCTCCGAGGAGCGAAGGGGACTCCGACGCAAACGAGAGGACGATTGTGACTCGGCCGCCGTCGCCAGCCGGCACGAAGCCGACCTTCGCTTTGTAGTCGATGTTGTCCATGATCGAGTTGTCCTGTGCAAGTCGCATCATCATGAAAGTTGAGACGGGCGCTTGCATTGGATGTGCACAACAAAGCAGCTATATTGGAGGTGTACGGGGTCTGAAATGAGAGGGATGGGGACGGGGGGACAAAGTCGATCAGCCTGCGGGGCGTGGGGGGGAAAAGCGAGCTCAAGATGCTTGGACACGCGCGGCAGCTGGCTGGCAGAGGAGAGGGACGGCAGACGCTCGGCGACGAAGGGCTGATGGACGTAGGTACGCGAGGCTCACGCCGTCCGCCGTGACGACATGCACCTGGCCGCAGTAGTCAGGCACGCACGGCGACGCGTCGTTCATTGCCTGGCCGCAGTAGTCAGGCACGCACGGCGACGCGTCGTTCATTGCCTGGCCGCAGTAGTCAGGCACGCACGGCGACGCGTCGTTCATTGCCTGGCCGCAGTACATGTCGTTCATTGTCTGGCCGCAGTAGTCAGGCACGCACGGCGACACGTCGTTCATTGCCTGGCCGCAGTAGTCAGGCACGCACGGCGACGCGTCGTTCATTGCCTGACGGGGCGCGCGGAAGGGATGATGGCGGCGCGGTCCTCCCAGCCGCGGGTGGGGCGGTTGAGAGCGGAGCTCCAGTGGCGAGGAGGAGGCGGACTGTGCCAGAGGGAGAGAAGGGGCGCGGGGAGGATTTCTGGCCTGCACGAGCGCCGTGATGCCGATCAGGCGAGCCTCTGCTGGTCGAGATGCCCGGCAAAGACGCCAGTCAGGCCGACGATGGTCATCGAGTTGAAGACGGCGGCGCGGCGACGATGCCGCCGACGCCCTCGTCCGACTCGGTCACGAGCGGGGCGAATCACCGTGAAGAACGCGGCCGCCGACGACCCGACCGCCATGAAGGGTGCGCCGGCGACGTCCTCGGGCACCTCTTGAGCACCTCGACCTCATCGATCGCCTCGGCGTAGAAGTCGTCGCAGACGATGGCGATGCCGACGAAGAAGTAGAACCTGCGCGGGGGACGGGGCGGGGGCGGGTGAGGGGGTGAGGGGGGGGGGGGTGAAGGGGCGGGGTTGGACGGCGGAGGAGGGCTTGGCGGT
>NW_005198467.1:478576-484219 GCF_000372725.1 Emiliania huxleyi CCMP1516 | reverse complement strand
GCACGCGCAAGAGCGCACCAGGCAAGTTGAATGAACCTCGGCTCAAAATGCGGATCTCGCTGCCGCTAAGCGTGGCATCGATGATCAAACGAGCGGTGACAGATAGGTGGCAACGGCGGCAGCGTCGACCGGAGCACCTACTGCGGTGTGAAATGTGAGCTGGGAGGCGGGAGGCAGATGCAATAGGAGCGGGAGAGTGAGATCGTCAGCCAGCACGGCAGACCTTTACGGCGCGGCTGCGGGCGCGTTTGCAGTGACATGCGATCCATGTGGTAGCAAAGGCACGGCGGGAGTAGCGTATGCAGGCTGTGAGCGAGGGTGGCGCGTCGCGAGTGGCGGTGCAGCTAGTCGGTGGCGCGGGTGCTGGCGACCGGCGGAGAGATGCAGCCGGCGCGAGAGATGAACCCTGCGGAGAGGCGAGGTGACGGGCGAACCGCGACGGTGGGAGAGGGCTGAGCATCGGCTTCACCGGAGGCACAGGAGCCTCGCACGCCCGACCGTGACGAGAGCGAACCGACGCTGGCAGGTCAAGCAGCGTCGGTTCGCTACCAACGCCGAATGGGTACCCTGCCCGGCACTTTTTCGGTGCTGGTAGCCCCCCCAAAAAACAGGCGCGCGCAGCGCGCCCAGGGGCGCCGCAGGCGCCCCAAGCGGCGCGGAGCGCCGCCGCAGGCGGCGGACAGCAGGGGCCCGAAATTAAACGCCATTTTTGGTTCCGCGGTTTTGCCACTAACATTGAAATCCGGTACAAAACGACTTAGCCGAAACAGCTGACAGACAGACAGAGAGCACACACGTTCGAGACGGGGGTGCGCCGACCGCCGTCGCGGACCCAGTAGAGCTAGATGGTCCCACAGGACGCGCCCTTAGCCTCTGAGCTCGTCCTAGACGTTTTAGGGGAAGCGTGGGCAGACCAGAACGCGGCCACGGCGACGCTCCGAGGCTGTCAGCAGCGCTGGCGGCGATCGTGGCGACGGCGCCTCGCCGCGGCAGCGGCACAGAATCGAGGAGGTGGCGTTGGTGGCAGCATCAATGAGATATGAAGGCGGCCGTAATGCTGGTGGCGCCTTCGAGGGCGGCGGAGAGGGCGGTAGCAGCGACGGCGATCGAGTCATGTGGCAGGGGTGCGAAGATGCAGCAGGGAGGCTTGAGTTAGCGACGCGGGGCGGTGGCGTGCCAGCAGGTAAGCGGCGGCGGCGGAGAGCAGGTGTGCGAACTAAAGGCCAATCTTGAGATATCCATTTTGCACCACCTTTGGATTTCTGGTACAAATTGACTTGTGGATCTTGAAGGCACGCGCAAGAGCGCACCAGGCAAGTTGACTGAACCTCGGATCTCGCTGCCGCTAAGCGTGACGTCGATGATCAAACGAGCGGTGACAGTAGCGATGGCAACGGCGGCAGCGTCGACCGGAGCACCTACTGCGGTGTGAAATGTGAGCTGGGAGGCGGGAGGCAGATGCAATAGGAGCGGGAGAGTGAGATCATCAGCCAGCACGGCAGACCTTTACGGCGCGGCTGCGGGCGCGTTTGCAGTGACATGCGATCCATGTGGTAGCAAAGGCACGGCGGGAGTAGCGTATGCAGGCTGTGCGCGAGGGTGGCGCGTCGCGAGTGGCGGTGCAGCTAGTCGGTGGCGCGGGTGCTGGCGACCGGCGGAGAGATGCAGCCGGCGCGAGAGATGAACCCTGCGGAGAGGCGAGGTGACGGGCGAACCGCGACGGTGTGAGAGGGCTGAGCATCGGCTGCACCGGAGGCACAGGAGCCTCGCACGCCCGACCGTGACGAGAGCGAACCGACGCTAACATGTCAAGCAGCGTCGGTTCGCTACCAGCACCGAATGGGTACCCTCCATGAAAAAACGCACGACGGTCAAGCGGAAAGAAATCGAGATGCCTGTAGGATTAGTGGGAGGCGAAAGGCAAAGTCGTTGCCGACCGATCGGGGGTGGAGACGGGGGAGGTGTGGGCTTGGCGGCGGGGGGCTTGGCGGTGGGGGCGATGGCGGTGGTGGGGACGGTGGAGGGGTGATGGATGGAGCGGGCGGCGACGGGGGCGGCGGCGGGCTTGGCCGGTGGCGGGGTTGGCGGCGGGCTTGGCGGTGGGGGAGATGGCGGTGGTGGGGGCGACGGAGGGGGCGGGCTGGGAGGCGGCGGCGACGGTGGAGGCGGGGAAGGAGGCGGCGGGGGTGCGAGAGGCCGGAGAGAGGCGGGACGGCGAGACGCTGGCACAGAGGGCGTGCGCGTGCTGTGCGCCTGCTCGAGGCCAGGTCGCCGTCGGCACGATGGCCCGGGCTTTGCCCCTCCCGTGAAGATGGCGACGCGGGCCTGCGCGAGCGCAGGAGGAGGGTCGAGGAGGGGGGTCGAGGCAGGCGGGAAGGGGCTGGGGTGTGGGGCGGGGCGGGGATTGGAGACGACCTGGGGGAGAGGAAGAGGGGTGGGGAGGAGGGCCGGGCACCCGCACACGGCCCGCCGCCCTTCATGAGGTGAGAGTTCCCTCGATGCGGACGAGCCCGAGGAGCGCCGCGTAGGCGTACTCGCGCAAAGATGGCCGGGTCGAACGCCGGTTTCGATGGGAGCGGCGATGACGGCGGTCGGGTCGATGATTCCACGTCGATGTCGAGGACGGGCCGAGGCGTGAAAGTGACAGCGCGAACGCCCTGCCATCCGGGGTCAAGTGCGTCATCTGGGTGCTTGGGTGAGATGCACCCACGCGGGGCGGCAAGGCAGCGGCGATTTTTTCTTTTTTACCAAAGATAACGCACGGGCCCTCAGCGGCGAGCTGGGAATAGGACCGCCGCAAGCGGCGTGGCGTGGAGCGGTTGAGCATCCCTCCGGGGGCCCCTCTGCGCCGGGGAGGCGTTGTTGGAGGCTAGGACGCAAGCGTCCGTCGCCCTTTTCAAACTCGGGGCCCACTCCGCTACGCTCCGACCCGAATTTGGAGGGCCTAAAAGTTTAAGGTGTTGCTGCGCAAAAGGGGTCGGACACAGGGCGCAGCTCATGCTAAGAGCTAGAAGGGGAGCTAGAGAGAACGACTACCCTGTCCCGTTATTGCGTACACCAACACCACAAAAGCTCTCTCTCTCCTGTCCTCACTCAGAGCACAGAGGGGGGTCACAACTATCGAGTCTCTCGACTAGCTGCCACGTTGCCGACCGAGAGCGGATCTCCTCCTGCTCCGCAAGGAGGGTGGCCAAGGCTAAAGTCTTGTCGGGCGTGTTGACGACTTGGAGAAGGTCGCCCTTGTACTTGTACTTGTACAGATGCTCGAGGGGGTGCTTTGTGGGGCGGTGCGCAGCCAGGCCAGCAGTGAGGGGAGGCGCACCCTCACTCTCCTCGGTTGCAGAGCTCGTCGGAGGCTGCGTCACGACGGGAGGGTCGCGACAGCAGTCCTCGGGCGAGCCGACGCGCATGTCCAACCAGCGCTGGGACTCGTTGTGACGGCAGACGCCGGCTGCCTCTCCAACCGCTTCTGCAGCGTCCTTCTTTGCCCGTGCATGGGCTCGATCCGATTCCGCAGCGTGTCGTCCCCAGCGGCGGTGCTGCGCGGGAGGCGGTCGCGGGCACGCTGGGCTCGATCAGCTTTCCCTAGCACGGATTTGGCAGACGTTCTTGGCTTCAATTTTACGAATGTCTTGGCACCAGCTGAAGGCTTGCACGGCGCAGATCACATGGTTTCTGCACGGTATTTCGGATTTTGCTCGTGTGGGGGTATATTTGCAGATTTGTCAATGGTACCGCGTCTGCGACGCGGGCGCCTTGCGGGCAGACAGAGCCCTTAGCCACCCTTTATATCTTGCGCGGCCATTAAATGTTTTTCGGCCATCACAGATCACACCCGACGACCTCGGGAACTAGCCGGGCGGGGCAGTCGGAGAAGGGGCAACTCCGTGCACTGACGGTCGGCCGTCAGAAAACACGCCTCCTGGCTCGGGTTACACCAATCCTCGCTACCCAACGCGGCCAAAGGATATCCACCTCGAGAACCTCGAGAACCTCGAGAACCCAACGCGGCCAAAGGATATCCACCTCGAGAACCTCGAGAAGGCTGTGAACCAGAAGGTGCCGCCACTCTTGCGACTCGCACTCAAAAAAGCAGAAGCGCAGTGCTGCGTGTGCGTCTCGAATCAGGCTCATATCACCTCAATCTCACCGTAGGCGCTCGCGCCCGACATATTCAACATCTACGAAGGGCGAGATGCGTCCGAGACGAACGCGCTTCAGGGTGCTATTCGCGAGGCAAGAGCATCCGCGAATCGGACCCGATCGCCATCGCCTCTCCCGGCATTGCGAAGGCACCGCCGTGCACATTCGCTCACAACCCACAAAACAAAAACACACACACTCTCTCTCTCAACCCACCCTGTCGGCTCTGCAGGTCCCATCTCAACGTGTCAAGAAGTCATTGCAACCGGGGGAGGGATGGGAGGACGGCACGCCGCCACCACACAGGGATTTCACTGGAAGGAAGGTGTGATGCGCTAGCCGTCGCCCACCCTTGGGCGTCTGCCTCTTCCTATCTCCCTTCGCAGTCTCTCGCCGATTCTCGCTGCAACCTTCATGCCACCTCGCGGTCGTCCCACTCTCGTCGTTCTCTCCCTTGCCGAGCCCAAATCGCTGTGCGAGTCGTGATTTCTCGAGGGAGTTGCACAGACAGTCGGAGGGCCCAACTTGAGAATCGTGCTTTTTGGGTTGGGTTGGGTTGTGGCAAAACCGCGGAACCGAAAATGGCGTTTAATATCGCGCCCCTGCTATCCGCCGCCTGCGGCGGCGCTCCGCGCCGCTTGGGGCGCCTGCGGCGCCCCTGGGCGCGCTGCGCGCGCCTGTTTTTGGGGGGCTACCAGCACCGAAAAATTGCCGTTTTTTCCGACGGAAGCGCCGTCCGAGTGAGGAGTCCACTTTGAGGCGTGCAGCGCCCTGCCGCGCCCGCCGCCCAGCGCGAGGGCCGGGGCCCCGCGCCGCTGAGCCCGCCCCCAGCCACTCCCTCTCCCTCCCCTCCCTCTCCCTCCCCGCCCGCGCGACGCGTGCAGGGGCTCGCGCCGCCGCCCGAGCCGCGCCTCCGCCCTCCCCCTGTACTCTGTCGCGGCGCGATCCCCGGCCAGCATGATTGCGCGCCACCGCGCCCGCGCCGCGCCCTGCCGCGCCACGCCCGCGCCAGGGCTCCGGGACTGCGCCGCCCGCTCCGCGCTGGAATTGCCCATGCGGCCGCCGCCGCATCCTCAATTTCTCCACTCATCGGACAGACTGCCTCCGTCCGATCAGGTGCCGAGTCTGAGGTGCGCCTCGCTCTTCACCTCCATCTAGATGCCTCCATCTTTCCAACCCGTCCCCACAAAGAAACGCAAACACAGCCCACTTCCCTGGCGGGGCGCGTACCACGGCTTCGCACGAGTCGCGCGGCCTCCCGCCGAGAGTCGACGCGCCCAATCCGCGGCACGAGGGCCTTCGAGGTCCCATATTGCGACGCCGGCCCGACTTCGCAAGCCGCGCGACGCCAATCGTCTGCAGCCCCCCCCCCCCCCCCCACTTAATAAGGTGCTCAATCAAATGCCTTCATATCCACAGAAAAAAAAAGCCACCCCGCGCGCGCAGCACAAAATTTAAAACAAGGTAAGTACCCCGTCCTAGCACACAGACTCGCTACGC
>NW_005198467.1:477317-478476 GCF_000372725.1 Emiliania huxleyi CCMP1516 | reverse complement strand
CGCACACCGCCGCTGAACTGTGATGATGCCCACAGCACCAGCAGCAAAGTCGGGCGGGCCGACCCCGCGGCCATCGCCGCCGCTGCCGCCTCCTCCGCCGCCGGCGCCGCCCCCTCTGCCGTCGCCGTCACCTTGGGCTGCATCACCCGCGCCGCCGCCGCGCACCGGCTCGTGCTCATTCAAAGGCGCCTCGAGTTGCAGGCCAGCGGCGCTGACGTTGTCGTGGTCGGGCTGCCCAACGTCGGCGCGGGAGGGAGGGGGCAACGCCGTTATGAAGAGCGCGAGAGCGAGCGCCGACGGCCCAGATTCTGAGCAGCAGCCCGCCTGGTCATGGGCCACTTGCCTACGTGCGTCCAGCTTCCACTATAGGACGAACGTCGAAGTTTGCTCTCCGACGCCGTGCCGAGCGAAACCTTTTCCTTCGAAGCCCGGCGACGTAGCCGGGCGAGCGGAATAGGGCAGCCCTAGAGAGCACCTTGAGGCCATTCAATAGAGCCCGTACTATAGTCGAGAGTCGATCGCCGGCCCGCGCAGTGCTGCTCTGACCGCTCCGCCGGGCCGCCTCCGGGCCGCCGCGGCGGAGACGTGCACATAGGCAAGTTGGTATTTTCATATATGAACTTCAAAATAGTATTGGCTAGTCTAATTCTACTCATCACAACTCGCCAGGAACACCCACACACTATAGGGTCATTGTGTAGCCCTGCTTAGAAGGAAAAGGTTTTCTGCAAGGTCCGTATGCCTTACCGTGTAGTCGGCCACACCGGGCCGGATTTGCCGGTACTCGTCGCCGCACACTCCTGCGTCCACGCCGCTGTGACGTCTGGCGACGAGGCGCCGGCCGCCAAGCTTCATCGCAAATGTGGTCGCTCGCTGGTCCTCTCGGCTCGGCCACGCGTCGGACCAGCTCGCACGAGCTCCAGACAGCCACCGGTCGCCACGTGCAAAGCGTACGGGTCGCCGGCTCCCTGTTGTGCTCTCACGCTGGCCGGCGTAAAACTGTACTGGCAGTTGTCAAGCCGTACCCGTCGCGTTTCGAAAAGGAGCTCTTGATCGACCCCTCTACACGCACCGCGCCACGGCTCTCCACAACTGCTACCGTGGACATCAAGCTCCTCGACTCGATCTGCGACACGATACGAAAAGGCAGGGCGAGGAG
>NW_005198467.1:472743-477217 GCF_000372725.1 Emiliania huxleyi CCMP1516 | reverse complement strand
GACCTGGCCGCGGCAGAGGCGCCCGCCGCGGGCACGGTCGACACGGACAAGGCCACTTCGCTCCTCGGAGCCAAGGTGCGCGTGCGCCCGCCAGGAGCGTGATCATCCCTCTCCCGTCTCCAAAAGCCTGTACTACTCTCTTTCGCCCACAGGCTTGCGGCGTCAAGAACGACGTCAAGGACATCTCCGTGGCGACGTCTGGCACGGAGGACATCAGCCCGCCGTTTTGCCCTCAACCTTGGCCACAACTCTCTCTTCCTCAGTCGATGAAGGGCTGTCGGCTGGGGTGGGCGCTGTCGTGGCTACTTCTCCTCGACTCTGCGCAGCTGTGCGCCAGCTGGACGCCCGCTGAGGGCGCAAGCGTAAATGCCTTTGCCCGCAAGTACAGCCAGCCAAATTGCCGCGTCCTGGACGTCGGCGGCAGGGTCATCCAAGGCGGCCCGAGGAAGACGTTCGAGGCGCGAGGGTGCAACTACACCTCGATGGACATCGAGGCCCATTCGAGCGTCGACGTGGTGTACACGCCCGGCTCGCCCTTCCCGTTCTCGGACGGCGCTTTCGACGTGTCCATCACGGTGAGCACGTTCGAGCACGACCCCATGTTCTGGTTGACGATCCGCGAGATGGCCCGCATCACGCGGCTCGGCGGGCACGTCTTCTGCCTTACGCCGAGTACGGGGCAGTACCACGCGCACCCGGGCGACAATTACCGCTTCCTTCCCGATGCGGGAGCGGCGCTCGCGTTCTGGATAGGCCTCGACCTCCACGGGTTGCCGTCGTACCCGCTGCAGCTGCTCGACGTTTACTTGCTTCGCGGCACCCTACACGAGAGCTGCATGACGTTCCTTCGTACCACGGAGCCGGCGGTCGCGAGCACCCTGCCCGATCTCGGGATGCAGTGCGTAAAGGGCTCCCTGATGAGCGGCACCTGCCACAACATCACCCATGCAGTGGCCCACAACGCATACAACGAACATGGAAGGCCGCACCAGGGAGCTCAGCGGCTGGAGGGTCTTCGAGACTTTGTTGGGGCTCTCCCAACGGTCACGACGGGCAGCTCACCTGGCCGACGCGCGCCGCGCGCGCTACACATTGGAGGCGTGGGGCCCCAATCCGCAGAGGTGCATTCCGCGACAGCACTGCTGGCGGGTCATGGGTACGTGTTCGATCTGCGTGACGCGAGACTTGGCTCCGGTGGCCGTGGCAAACGCAGGCATGCCTCGCATGCTTACCAGATCCCGTCCCGCACGGGCGAGTTCGATCTGAGTGTGGCCATCTCGACCCTCGAGCATGACCCTCTCTGGTGGATGACCGTGCGGGAGATGGCGCGCGTCACCAAGGTGGGCGGGCATGTCTACGTGAGCGTCGTCAGCACAGGGCCGTACCAGCCCGCGCCTGGTGACGCGTTTCGCTTCATGGCCGACTCCCCTGCCGCGATCGCCTTCTGGACGGGCAGGCCACTGGGATCGGCTCCAGCGTATCCGCTCCGCGTACACAAGTCGAGGCTGCTAGAAGGGAAGCCGTACCACCAATTCAGCAACCCCACGGGGACAAGCACGCTGGAGATGGTCTTTGCGAGAGTGGAGGACCCGAGCTTATACTTCACATGCAAAGATGTGGCGAGGAAGGAGCGCGGGGGTGCCTGCTAGAGGCGCCCATGTAGCACGTCGGCGATGCCTTGACTTCGCCTGGGGTCCATGCCCGAAGCCCACCCTGTGAATGTAGAAGATAGCCATGGTTTGCATGGTTGGTCCAATTATAGTCGGGATTTAAAGCTCAATTGCACGCGCGCACAAACACCACTCATCCCGGGCGGGAAGGGAGGGACACACAAAACACACGAGCCAGCGCCAGTGGCGACCACGAGACTGCTGGCACGACGGTGATGGTAGGCAAGGGCGCCGAGCCCTAAAACGAACGCACAGACAAGCGAACGAATGAAATGGCGATAATGAATTAATGGAATAGAGAAAGCGGAGAAAGGAGTCTCGGGCACGACGCCACCGGGAACTAGAGCCGTAGCCGCGCCAACCGTCGTAATGCACTGTGTCGTATGAACAGAGAGCGTAGTAGAAACATTAGAGTTTACTTGGCGGCCCGCCCTGTCGGCGGTCGCACGAAGCCTCTCGCTCGTAGAGACCGCCGCCGAGTCCCAGCCCTGAAAACGCCGTGGACCTCCTTCGGCTGTGAAGAGCGCGGCCACAAGTCACAGGGCCCGCTCGTCCATGCGACCGGTAAAGGCTGGGTCAAAGGGCACAAGGGACAGTACTACGACGCGCTCCATGTCAAGAACGGAATCGTCAAAATTTGTCTCGTCGAAAGCCAGGGCGGCATCGCGCCGCCGACCAAGAGAATCATCTTCAACTTCGCCAAAGAGGTCGGCAGCCCGAGCGCCGTCGACCGCACCGACTACGGCACAGCCTCCGGCAGCGCCCGGGGCTTTGTCCAGCACCACTCGCAACAGCTCTCGCGCGCCGCCGTCTGTGGCGACTCGCAAAACATCAACAACGCTGCTCGCAACATGCGACAACAAACAAATGTCGCGCACTCATTCATGACCGGTAACAATTTGTGTCTCGCGCCTTGCGGGGGGGGAGCGGAAAGGAGGAACCTCTTCCCAAGAGCATCACTCTTGGAGCGCCGCCACTACCACCTGCGACGGTGTATCATTCACTTTATGCCACCGTTGCATATCCGGATATGCAACCACGGTGGCATAAAGTGAATGATACACCGTCGCAAAACTGCATTCCTGGGTCGTGCGGAGATGTATCCGGTTAGGGTTCCGGCGGATAGCAGGTGAACGCTAAGGTGGGTTTCGAACCAGTGACAACGCCCGTCTGGGTTTTTTGCGCCGAGTCGAACTGCGGGATTCGAACTCGAGACCCAATGCAGTTTTGCGACGGTGTATCATTCACTTTATGCCACCGTTGCATATCCGGGATATGCAACGGTGGCATAAAGTGAATGATACACCGTCGACCCAGAGCGCTGCAAGCAGCGCCGGGCAATGACGGCTTACCGCCCACCCAGCCCCCCCTCGGCACACCCCGGCAGCCAATGTGTGGACGGCTCGAACCCGCTAAGCCATCCATCCCGCAAGCGGGATGGCCCGCCACTCGAACCCGCAAGCGGGCGTACGAACCGCGAGCGGCTCGCACTCGTGACACGCAGGCGTCCGACAGACGGCGCCGGGGCTAGGCGACAAATCTCAATAAGAATTTAAACAAAAGAACTCTCTGATTGATTGATTGATGGGAAGGCGAAACACAGTCCGACCAACGACTGGGACACCAACGCGGTATGGGTGGACGCTAGACGGGCGATGACGGTCACACAGGAGCGGCACACAGAACCACAAGACAAGACACTCAGCCAAACTGACTGCCACACATCCTGAGCGAACTTCCCTAGTCACCCGCGGCCGGACTCCATCCGGCACGCGTCGCTGGGCGCTCAGAGCCGCGTCCCCTGCTCGCCACCCCGACGCCCCAAGGCGCCCGAGCGAACGACAGGCGGCTCCTCACAGCGGACAGGCTCGGAGATTCTAGATCCCGCCGTTGCAACTGCCTTGTCACGGCCGGTCGGCTGCAGCTCTCGCCTCGCTGGCGGCGCGGTCTGGTGCCGCGGCGCCCAGCTCTCCTGTGGGCTCGCGGCGGCTCGCCGCCGCGGTGCCGAACAATGTGATCAGTCTGGATTCGTCCCGGCGTGCCGCCGGTGCCGCTTCCTCGCCAATTTTTGGCTCGACCAGTTTGTCGACAAAACTGTGCCAGAGCCCCTGCTGCTCGACTGAGCGGCGGAGCCGGCCCGTCGCGGCCGAGAGGCGGTGCGCCGACACCGGGGCTACGGCTCGGGACCGTTTCCAGGCTCTCTCGAGCAACCTCAAATTTTGATGATTTCATGACCGCCACTTTGCTGCACACTTTGACCTCAACCCGCGGCCCGCTGCGCGGCTCTTCGAGCGCGAGAGGAGTCGTCTACGAGGCGGCGGCGAGCGCAGGCGGCGGCGGCGCGGCGGCGCGGCGGCGGATCGCGGCGCAGACAACGGCAGGAATCTGCGGCAGGCTGCTGCCTGCTGCTACAGCAGCTGCTGCTGCTGCTGCTGCTCCGCCGCTGCCGATTGTGGACACGATTCCCCCGATCACCCCGCCCGCCCGCTCCGCCCCGCCCGCCCGCCCCTCCCCGCTTGCCCGCCCGCCCGCCCGCCCGCCCGCCCGCCCGCCCGCCCGCCCGCCCGACCACCCATTCCCATCACCATCTCACATACCTTCATATAGGCGCTCGAGACCTCCTCTCGCTGCCTACTCGCTGCCTCGAGGGGGGAGGGGAAGACGTCGAGCTGAGCTTGCCTCGCTTGTACTGAGGCCCCTCCCCGAAAGGCAAGTATTAGACACATGAAACCTGAGACCCCTCCCCACCGCCCCGACCCCCCCACCCCCTTGCTCCCCTCCCTCTTAGGGAGGGCCGAACTGAG
>NW_005198467.1:470883-472643 GCF_000372725.1 Emiliania huxleyi CCMP1516 | reverse complement strand
GAAGGCCTCGAGAGGTGGCAAATGGCGCAAAGGGCCAAATCGATGTTCTTGTAACGCGGGTTGTATCACGGGAAGACGAAAAGAGTCTCGGAGGGTGATTGATACGTGGGGAGTTTCCCATTGAATGTGTGGAGCCGAAAAGGAAAGCAGAAGCGTTGCAGTTGGGAGAGGAAGAGAAGAGAGATTGAGAGGGAGAGAGAGAGAGAGAGAGAGAGAGAGAGAGAGAGAGAGAGAGAGAGAGAGAGAGAGAGAGAGAGAGATAGATACACACTATATACATACTAGTACACATTCGGCAAGTTTTAGCCACATGAAACCCGAGACCCCTCCCCACCGCCCCGATCCCCCCACCCCCTTGCTCCCCTCCCCCCCCTCGGGAGGGCCGAACTGAGGCGCCCGAGGGGAGCCCGCAATTCCCTTCCCCCCTCGGAGGGCCGGACTGAGGCGTCGAGGCCCCACTCTTTCCTTCGCATAGCGGCCACTCTTCGGATCGCTGGTCGAGCGACCCGGGGGATGCCCCGCGCGCCTGACCCAGGCGCGGAAACGAATCTGCGAGGCGTGGCCGCTCATGCGGCCCGATGGGGAGGAGGGGAAGACGTAGGGCGTGCTTGCGCGCCTTTCCGAGGCCCCTCCAACCCACCCGCGCTAGGTCTCGGGTTTGACGCATGGGGTCACTCCCGCGAAACTCGTGAACTAGCCGGGGCAGTCGGAGAAGGGGCAACTCCGTGCACTGACGGTCGGCCGTCAGAAAACACGCCTCCGTGGCTCGGGTTACACCAATCCTCGCTACCCAACGCGGCCAAAGGATATCCACCTCGAGAACCTCGAGAGGACAGGCTCGATAAGAATTTAAACAAGACAACTCTCTCTCACAGCACACAGGCTCGACACAGGTGCGAACTGGCGCGTGCTAGTACTATCACCGGCACACCACCGGAGCCGCCTAAGCGACTCCGTTAAGAACGGCAATGCACTTCGCTCCGTGCACAATGCCGCTGTCCCCGCACGCTAGCTCGTTCACCGTCTGCCACGCCACGGCGGTGTGGAGAACGACAGACAAGCTGATAAGAAGGCTGTGAACCAGAAGGTGGTGCCGCCTGAGGACGAGTTGTGAGCGATGAACTCGCGGCCTCTCGCCCTCCTGCTATCCGTCGCGGCCGCCGCCGCAGACCGCTCCTCCTCGAGGCCGCTGCTGCTCGTTCGCGGCGGCGCCTCCTCCTCCTACCCAGGCGCCGGCTACGTCCCGCCTCAGCGGTCCTACCCCGGCGGCGGCTACGTGCCGGTGCAGCAGCAGCCGCAGCAGCAGCAGCCGGCGGGCACGATGAGCGACGCGGAACGCGTCTACGTCACCCAGCAGTTCGCGAGGCCCGCCGTCCGCCGCCAGTTCCTCGCTCGCGTCTACTCGACCGTGCTGGTCCAGGTGCTGCTGCTCGCGGCGATCATGGCGGCGCTGCGGGGCGCACCGGCGGTCGCGTACCGGCTGATGCCGTCGGCGCCGGCCTTCCTGCTCCTCGCGACCGCCCCCGCTCTCGCCATTCAGTTCGCCCCCCGCCTTGCCGAGACACCGCCGTATGGCCACCTCCTCCTCGCCGCCTTCACCGCCCTTACCGGCGTCGGCATCGGCGCCGCCACGATGCCCCTCCCCGCCGACCTCCTCGTGCGCGCCGCCGCCGCCACCGCCGCCGCCGTCGGCGGCCTCGCGACATATGCCGTCACCACGAAGCGAGACTTCACCGCGCGGAGAGGGATGCTCTTTGCAG
>NW_005198467.1:468321-470783 GCF_000372725.1 Emiliania huxleyi CCMP1516 | reverse complement strand
GACTAGAGACAGAAGCTCCGACCGCGGCTGAGTTGCGCTCGGCGACCTGGGGCATGGGGCGGGGGCGGGGAGGACGGCCGCAAGTTAGCGTACTCTAGACGTAAGCGACGACGTCGTTCCGCTCTCCCGCTTAGTAGAACACCAGAGAGCCCTCGCAGATAGAGCGAAGGAAAGTTGAGCAAAAAGAATTCTTTCTAAAAGAAGTGTGCAAAAGATAGAAGAATTCGGCGTGACGTCACTTCTCCGTTCTCGCATCCCTCCGTTCAGGGCTTTCTTTATTTATTTGTTTCTTTACTAGGTGGCACTAACACGTAACACGAGCAAAAAGAATTCTAAGCGTGGGCAGTGGAGTATACTCAATACTCTATACTGCGCTACGGTAGGTTTTGAACCTTGTGCCCCGCAGCTCCCCTCTCAGCGTTTATATACAAAAACCTTAGGGTGCGCCCGAGAAGCATGCCATAGACCCCAAAGGTCACAGACCAGGCTGGTCGGCATCTGAGTTGAGGCCTGCACCAAGCTGCATGAGTGCATCGGCCGTGGCCGCAGCAGGTCCATCCGACGGGCGTCAAAGCTTGCCGTCGGCGTGCTGTCGTGGGAGAGCCCGAGACAGCTGCAGAGGAGCCGAGTGCAGTGGCGAGCCAGGGGCGGCCTGGGTCACCAAGTGGCGGGGTCCTTGCCCACCCTGAGCAGGACTGTGCTTTGGTGGGGTTGTGCTTGAGCGTGTGTGAAGTGGGAGTGCGTGCCGGCGGTGTCTGTGAGCTCGTAATGTGCGTGCGAGGGCCGTGTGTAGGGTGTTACGAGCCGGCGTGAGCTTGAAGACCCGAGACAAGTGCGGTTTAGGACACCTTAGGCCTGATACTGATGGGACTGGGCCAGGAGAGCGACAGACCGACAGAGAAGGCGAGGTGGTGAGCTGAGAGGCGTTTTTTTTGAGAGCGCCTTCGTTGTTAATAATAAGTTTTTTTCTGAAAGCCAATGGCACTTTTTTTCATTTCCCCTCTTTCTAGCGGAACATCGCGCAAAATACTTTTTCCGACTCCCGCGTAAATATGAACTCAAACGGTACGTATTCTCTTCTACTAGAGCCCCGAGTAGAGGGTGGCGCTCCGCCGCTAGGGGAAACCCAAAGGCAAAGCGCGGCGGACTAACCCTCGGAGACCCGTGTTATCGTGGCCCTGCGACCGCGCACCCCCCTAGCGCCCAGTCTACTCCAGCTCGTCGTAGCCCGATGCGGAGCACATGTGTATCTCGCGCGCCTTGGGGGGGGGGCGGCGCGGAAAAGAGGAACCTCTTAGCGTCATCGCCATGGTGCTGCAAGCAGCGCCGGGCAACGACGGCTTACCGCCTCCCGGTCCCCCTCGGCATACCTCCGCTGCTTAATGTTTGAGGACTCGAACCCGTGAAGCTTCCCCGTGCGCGGGTTACCCCGCACACGGGTCAGCCTGCCAGCTACGTATCCACGCAAGCGTGGTCCGCGCGCATGGCATACAGGCGTTCGCCAGACAGCGCAGAGGGTAGGCGACCGGGGAAGGACTAGCTCAAGGGCAACACAGCGTCACCAGCCGTTGGCGCGCAGAACAAGTCTGCGGCTCCCGGTTGGGACGAGTGCGCGACGCGGTTGAACCGCTCAATATAGACGGCAGCTCGCGCTGCCGGCGGCACACCTCTCCGGCCCGCTGGGTGCGCGCTTCTTAGCTCCCGCCCCGGCCCGTCCCCGCCGGCCCTGGATCTGAGGTTGCCAACCGCACTCCAAGTGCTCCAAGTAAACTCAGGCGACCCCGCGGACCGGCCGGCCCCTCTCAATCATGAATCAACGGGCACAAGCGACAAGTGGGCCGTTTTCGTCATCGAACAAGAAAATTTATGTCCGTTCAACGGCCTGGGCCACACCTTAATGGCTTACCCCTGCATAGAGGAAAGAGCATGAACGCGGGTGCTGCACGTGGTATCGATGGGGAAGACACTGCGCAGACGTACAGCCGTCGAGTGTGTCACACTGCGTGCCGGGGTGCCGCCCTCCCTCACCGCGCGCCTCGCGCCGCCGAGGCTCGGCCCAGCAGCACGGGCGCGGCGTCCTCGACGCAGAGGGTGCGAACCTCGCCGGCAATCTCATACCTCAGCCACAGCTCGCA
The DNA here is from genome assembly GCF_000372725.1 of Emiliania huxleyi CCMP1516. Classification (NCBI taxonomy): domain Eukaryota; phylum Haptophyta; order Isochrysidales; family Noelaerhabdaceae; genus Emiliania; species Emiliania huxleyi. The sequence goes on along the minus strand of NW_005198467.1, from coordinate 468,648 downwards.
AGGCGCGCGGTGGCCGTCGGCGGTGAGGGGCGCGGGCCGCACGGATGCGAAGCCTCGCAGCCCCGCCTTGCTCCCCGCCGGCAGCCGCAAGCTCGACCTCGACACGGCGAACTGCAGCGCCACGCGCACATCCAGCCACCCCCTCGCCTAACGGATCGAGATCAGTCGCGACAGAGCCATCCACACGCATATGCTCTGGGTCCCTAGTATGGGCTCGGGACGTATTCACAGCAGTATGGCGGGGTCCCGCATATGCACACTGCTGTGAACAGGTGCCGAACCCATACTGTGACCTCAGAGCATATGCGTCCCGAACCCATACTGTGC
>NW_005198467.1:466535-468221 GCF_000372725.1 Emiliania huxleyi CCMP1516 | reverse complement strand
GGCCTGCACCAAGCTGCATGAGTGCATCGGCCGTGGCCGCAGCAGGTCCATCCGACGGGCGTCAAAGCTTGCCGTCGGCGTGCTGTCGTGGGAGAGCCCGAGACAGCTGCAGAGGAGCCGAGTGCAGTGGCGAGCCAGGGGCGGCCTGGGTCACCAAGTGGCGGGGTCCTTGCCCACCCTGAGCAGGACTGTGCTTTGGTGGGGTTGTGCTTGAGCGTGTGTGAAGTGGGAGTGCGTGCCGGCGGTGTCTGTGAGCTCGTAATGTGCGTGCGAGGGCCGTGTGTAGGGTGTTACGAGCCGGCGTGAGCTTGAAGACCCGAGACAAGTGCGGTTTGGGACACCTCAGGCCTGATACTGATGGGACTGGGCCAGGAGAGCGACAGAGAAGGCGAGGTGGTGAGCTGAGAGGCGTTTTTTTTGAAAGCGCCTTCGTTGTTAATAATAAGTTTTTTTTTCTGAAAGCCAATGGCACTTTTTTTCATTTCCCCTCTTTCTAGCGGAACATCGCGCAAAAGACTTTTTCCGACTCCCGCGTAAATATGAACTCAAACGGTACGTATTCTCTTCTACTAGAGCCCCGAGTAGAGGGTGGCGCTCCGCCGCTAGGGGAAACCCAAAGGCAAAGCGCGGCGGACTAACCCTCGGAGACCCGTGTTATCGTGGCCCTGCGACCGCGCACCCCCCTAGCGCCCAGTCTACTCCAGCTCGTCGTAGCCCGATGCGGAGCACATGTGTATCGCGCGCCTTGGGGGGGGGGCGGCGCGGAAAAGAGGAACCTCTTAGCGTCATCGCCATGGTGCTGCAAGCAGCGCCGGGCAACGACGGCTTACCGCCTCCCGGTCCCCCTCGGCATACCTCCGCTGCTTAATGTTTGAGGACTCGAACCCGTGAAGCTTCCCCGTGCGCGGGTTACCCCGCACACGGGTCAGCCTGCCAGCTACGTATCCACGCAAGCGTGGTCCGCGCGCATGGCATACAGGCGTTCGCCAGACAGCGCAGAGGGTAGGCGACCGGGGAAGGACTAGCTCAAGGGCAACACAGCGTCACCAGCCGTTGGCGCGCAGAACAAGTCTGCGGCTCCCGGTTGGGACGAGTGCGCGACGCGGTTGAACCGCTCAATATAGACGGCAGCTCGCGCTGCCGGCGGCACACCTCTCCGGCCCGCTGGGTGCGCGCTTCTTAGCTCCCGCCCCGGCCCGTCCCCGCCGGCCCTGGATCTGAGGTTGCCAACCGCACTCCAAGTGCTCCAAGTAAACTCAGGCGACCCCGCGGACCGGCCGGCCCCTCTCAATCATGAATCAACGGGCACAAGCGACAAGTGGGCCGTTTTCGTCATCGAACAAGAAAATTTATGTCCGTTCAACGGCCTGGGCCACACCTTAATGGCTTACCCCTGCATAGAGGAAAGAGCATGAACGCGGGTGCTGCACGTGGTATCGATGGGGAAGACACTGCGCAGACGTACAGCCGTCGAGTGTGTCACACTGCGTGCCGGGGTGCCGCCCTCCCTCACCGCGCGCCTCGCGCCGCCGAGGCTCGGCCCAGCAGCACGGGCGCGGCGTCCTCGACGCAGAGGGTGCGAACCTCGCCGGCAATCTCATACCTCAGCCACAGCTCGCAAGGCGCGCGGTGGCCGTCGGCGGTGAGGGGCGCGGGCCGCACGGATGCGAAGCCTCGCAGCCCCGC
>NW_005198467.1:446216-465315 GCF_000372725.1 Emiliania huxleyi CCMP1516 | reverse complement strand
GCCGCCTCCTCTGCCGCCGCCCGTGCCGCCGCCGGCCTGCCCCTCCCCCCCCTCCCCCTCCTCCTCGGGCCGAGCGGCGGGCGCGCGGCTGCCTACAGCCGAGATCTAGCCGCGATCTAGCCGCGAGATCTAGCCGCGAGATCTAGCCGAGAGATCTAGCCGAGATCTAAGCCGAGATCAGCGTCCGTTCGAGCCGAGCGTCGGCGGGACGGGCAGAAGTAGCCGAGATCTCGCTGAGATCTCGCCGAGATAGCCGAGATCTCGCCGAGATCTCGCCGAGATCTAGCCGAGATGCAGAGGGCGGGCGGCTGCCTGTGCGCGAGAGTCGGAGGCAGAACGAGCCTACGGAGTACCACACCTCCAGAGTACCGAACCCAGTGTGGGTTCAGTCCCGAGGGCGGTGCGGTAGCAGAGCGAGCCGTCGTCCCCGCCGCTGCCGACCAGCCAGACTGCCTCCCCGAGCGTGTGTTTGGTCAGCTGGCGCGAGGCGCGCAGGCAGACGTCGGTGAGCCTACCTCGGGGGCTGGCTCTGCTCCCGCACCACCCACGGGAGGGAACCCACACTGGGTTCGGTACTATGGAGGTATGGTATGTCGGCGAGCCTAGCGCCGGTCGGGAGTGTAGGCTGTGCCCTCGGGCACCTTGGGTGCTAGGGGGGCGACAGCGGGCGACGCGGCCCCGAGTGGCGCAGAGTGCCGGACGCTCACTCGGGGGTGTGTGGCAGTGTCAGCTGGCCGAGGTGCCGGTTGTGAGTGTGTGTGTTGTAGCGTGTGTCGCCGCCGTCTGTGAGAGGTGGGGCGGGGGTGGCGAGGAGAGAGGAGGTGGCAGAGGCGGAGGAGGGTGCGGGGTGGTCTGTGAGAGGTGGGGCGGGGTGGTCTGTGAGAGGTGGGGCGGGGGTGGCGAGGAGAGAGGAGGTGGCAGAGGCGGAGGAGGGTGCGGGGTGGTCTGTGAGAGGTGGGGCGGGGGTGGCGAGGAGAGAGGAGGTGGCAGAGGCGGAGGAGGGTGCGGGGTGGTCTGCGAGAGGTGGGGCGGGGGTGGCGAGGAGAGAGGAGGTGGCAGAGGCGGAGGAGGGTGCGGGGTGGTCTGTGAGAGGTGGGGCGGGGGTGGCGAGGAGAGAGGAGGTGGCAGAGGCGGAGGAGGGTGCGGGGTGGTCTGTGAGAGGTGGGGCGGGGGTGGCGAGGAGAGAGGAGGTGGCAGAGGCGGAGGAGGGTGCGGGGTGGCGAGGAGAGAGGAGGTGGCAGAGGCGGAGGAGGGTGCGGGGTGGTCTGTGAGAGGTGGGGCGGGGGTGGCGAGGAGAGAGGAGGTGGCAGAGGCGGAGGAGGGTGCGGGGTGGCGAGGAGAGAGGAGGTGGCAGAGGCGGAGGAGGGTGCGGGGTGGCGAGGAGAGAGGAGGTGGCAGAGGCGGAGGAGGGTGCGGGGTGGCGAGGAGAGAGGAGGTGGCAGAGGCGGAGGAGGGTGCGGGGTGGCCGTCTGGGTGCGAGGAGAGAGGAGGTGGCAGAGGCGGAGGAGGGTGCGGGGTGGCCGATAATAATAATAATAATAATAATAATAATAATAATAATTATTAATAATAATAATAATAATAATGGGTCGACTAGGTATGCGAGCCCGCGCGACGAGAGGGAGGCGGAGACGGCGCCGTTGGAGTGGCGCGAGAGGCGGCGCGACGCAGACAAGCCGGCGCTGATCGGAGAGCCTGCGTGTGCCATACCTCCATAGTGTCGAATCCAGTGTGGGTTCCGTCCCGTGGGTGGTGCGGGAGAGCCGTTCAGGCCGGACGCCGACGCGTGCAGGAAGGCGTGGTGGCCGAGCTGCCGCTTGAAGCCCAGCCGCAGCGTGCAGCCGCCCAGCCCGCCCTTGGTCAGCAGCTGGCAGCCGCAGGTGAGCGCGGTCCGCTGCGACAGCGCGAGCGCCATGTCCTCGCTCATCGAGACAGAGGAGATGTGGGGCCACAGCCGCTCGCCCAGTGGGAGGTCCGGGTCGGCAGGCGCGAGGAGGTCCGACGCGGACGCGCCGACGACGAGCGAGCCCGACATGCGCAGCTTGCCGTGGTACGCCTGCTCCGCCACGCGCCGCTTCTCGCGCTCGAACCGCGCGCGGAGCTTCGCCGCTGAGTCCACCTCTGCAGTGAGGAGCTGCTGGCCCTGCTCAAAGTCGCGCGGCCCGAGCTCATCGTACGCCATGCGCTTGCGCTCGTCGCTCAGCACGCCGTACGCGCGAGCGACGTGCAGGAAGCGCTCGCCGGCCTCGCGCTTGTCCTGCGGCGCCTGCCATCGGTCTGGGTGGTAGGCGAGGCTCAGGCGCCGAAAGGCACGCTTGAGCTCGTCCTCGGACGCCTCCTCAGCCACGCCGAGCACGCTGTAGAGGTCGGCGTGCGGGTCCATGCACACATGCGATACTGACGGCGCAGGGTTCCGGCTCCTACCCGGATAGGGGGCACTCTACGAAGTCAAGGCATACTATTACGAAAGTACTAGGTACTACTACGGTAGTGCGAGCTGCGACACGCACCCCCTCTCCGCTCTCGTAACAGCGCCGGACACACAACACGCGCAGCTCTATGAATTTACCTGCGCAGGAACAGATCCCAACTGTTCACAGTGGGCATGAGAGAGAGTCGCTCTAACGTTAGCTCGTCGAAGTACATGAACATGAAACGCCATGCCAAAAGCAGCGCAACTCCTGGAAGTCGGGAGCGCGTCCAACCCTTGCCGCTTGAGCCGGACTGCAAGTTGCTCGTCACCTCTACACCACCGGCTCCACCTCTAGCACCTGCTCCAGCTGCGAATCCTCCTCGGTAACGACTGGGTCGGACGTCGTCGAGCCGCGAGGCACGGTAGTGAAGCGCCCGATGTTCGAAAGCGAGTCGCGGATGCTCGAGCGCACCGGGGTTGCGCCCAGAGCCTTGGCCAGCAGCACGAGCGACACCTGTGAGACCGGGGGTGCAAAACAGTCGCTTCAGGAGCAGGCGGGCGCTGTGGCAAAGGTGCCGCCGGGGGAGCGCACCTCATGGTGCAGGCCGGGGAAGCAGGCAATGGCGAGGGCGTCGTAGAGCCCGCCGTTGATGAGCTCCTGCGGCGGCGGGGAAGGGGGGCATGGAGCAGGCGGGTGTGTCATAAACGATGGACCGCTGATGGGCAGCGTTCCTGCGGCGTGGTCTCAAAAAACTTGGCGAACTCACAGCCGCCGCGGTCGAGGTCGTTCTCGTGCGCCATGACGATCTTCAGCCTGTCCTGGCGCGCCTGCTTGACCTGCTCGGCCAGCCTCTCGTCGGACCAGGTGTCGGCGTTCAGATAGAGAAGCATGTGCGTGGCGTCGCCCGCCTCCTCGGCGGTGGAGACGGTGAGGCCGGAGAAATTGGTGGCGAGCTTGGTGGCCAGCTCGTCTGCGCCCTCATCGAACGGCGAGGCCCAGAGCACGACGGACTTGGAGAAGGAGATCGGCTGGCCCTGGACCTCGCCCGGGATGAAGAGCGGGAGGGAGGCCAGGTTCAGGTAGTGTGGCGAGCAGAGGAGGAGCGCCTGTGGGTAGGTGCGAGGGGGCGGCGGTCAAGGTCGAGGCGACGGCAGAACAGCTGCAGGGAGTTGTCCGTGGCGGCACCTCGGAGATGATCTTAAGCGAGACACGCTGATACTCGTCGATGCGGTGCCACGTCGTCTGCGCCCACCCACTGTCAAAGATCTCCGGCTGGAGGACCTCCGGGCACTGTGCTCGCAACTCCTGCAGTCGTGCAGCGACGGTGTGCGTGAGTGAGTGCTGGCGTGCGGCGGCGGCGGCGACACCGCCCCTCAGAGCCGTGTGTGGCGAGAGCAATCCCCGCAGGGTCAGAGCTGGGGGTGGGCGGGGAGCGCCTGCAGCGTCCCGCCGCCCTTGGCCGGGTCCGCCTCTTGCACGAGGACGAGCGGCTTGCTCTTCTCGAGCGACGTCTGAATCTCGCGCAGGCAGTTCTGCAGGCAAGGAGCGCACGAGTAGTCGTGGGCGACACAGCGAGGCACGGAAAGGGAGGGGCTGGGGGAGTGCCTTCGAGCGGAAGTAGCCCTTCGACAGGAAGAAGAGCATGACCTGCGTGCGGTCAACGTAATCCTCCAGCGACCCGATGTCCTTCAAATCGTCCACATCGAGGAAGATCTTGATGCCGGGGATCAAGAGCTTAAGCTCATTCTTGATGACCGCGACGGCGTCTTGGCCGGTGGACCTATTCGGGGAGTGGCGGGTCGTCTGGCGGGTTCCTACGCCGCGTCTCCCTCTGACCACAGGACTGACCAGATGTGCGAGAGGAAGAGGTGCCACGTGAGGCCGTCCACCAGAGCCAGCTCGGGGGGCTGCTTGGTTGAGACGAGGCGAATCGTGGGGACCTTGGCAAGGCGGCGGATGGCGATGATGGTACCCACGAGGAAGATCAGGAGCGCAGCCGCAGCAAGGACGAGCATCCAGTTCACCAGTCCATTCTCGGACCTGAAGCCGAGGACGGCGGAGGCCGACTGCCCCGGCTCGTCCCCGGGGAATCGCAACTCGATGTTGAGGAAGATGGTGGTCCAGCTGGCACCGAGGAAGAGGAGGAGGAGGACGAGGCTGGTGGCCTGCAGTGCGAGCCGCGTCCGTTGGGCTCAGAGTGACTGCAGTGGGAAGGGCGTGTGTGGGGTGGGTGATGGACTGGCCACGGCGATCCAAGCGTGTGCTTGAGAGCTGCAGCACAAGCAAGCGCAAAGGGCGTGTGGGATTGGGCGAAAGGCGCACCACGGCGAGGATGTTGTCCTCGAACCGCTTGTAGGGCTGGACCAGGGCGATCGCGACGGCGTAGCACGAACACACGAGCACCGCCACGACGAGACGAACAAAGGAGTCCTCCTCCTCGGCAACCAGCAGCACGAAGCCCGTCAGAAAGAGCTTGCGGGCCAGATCGGCCGCCTCCCACCAGTACCAGTTCCTTTTGTACTCCCGGTGAAGGAAGGCGGTGGCCTTCGTCAGCGCGTTCGGCGACTTGGCCTGCAGCGGCTTGTAGCATGCGAGAAGAAGGGCCGAGTAGAGGACTAGCGAACCGACCGGCCAGAGGACGACGAAGCCGGTGGCGAGTCTCGTGATGGAGTCGTGCTCGTCGGTGCCGCACTCGACGCTCGCGTCCTGCCGCATGTACTCGACCAGAGCGAGCGTCTCGCCCGGCGCAGAGGTGGTGTAGCCCTGCGCGCACATCGACACAAGCTAAGGGGGTTGGGGTTGGGGGGGCGGGGGCTTGTTTGTTTGTGGCTAGCACCTGGCACGACCACGCGCGCAAGACCGTGGCGCTCACAGACGGCACGAAGAGAAAGATGAGCACGAGACCCGCCGGCGTGAGGTCGAGGAGGCCGAGCGCCACCTCTGCAGGCCATGAAAAGACCGCCGCATCGTCAGTTTCGGCCAGCGCCGTCGGTGGTTCCGCAGCTGAAGACGATGGTGGCTCCTGCAGCTGTGCGTCGCCACCGAGAACGTTGCTTGTCGCGCCGTCGACCTCGGAGCCGCTCTCGCAGCCAGCCCCTCGCCGAGCACGCCGCCAGCGAGCACAGAGCCGCAAGACAATGCCAGCAAAGAGGAGCAGTGCGATGACGCCGATGGGAGAGATCGCGACGGCGACGAGCCGGGACGTGTGCGCCAGGCACTGCACCGGCAGCACGATGCCCGACCAGTCGATGAAGACGGCTTCGGCCAGCGCCTCCGTCCAGCCCGTGTACCGTTCCGGCAGCCGCGCCGAGTAGGTGGTGGAGAGGACGAGGCAGACCTGGTAGAAGCCAAACAAGATCTTGAACTTGGGGATGAGGCCGATTTTGTAAATCGCGTCACCGGTGCGGTCGGCGATGCGCAAGGGAAGTCCGATGAAGCGCTCCTTCCTCCACTCGGTTTGCCCGCGCTGAACTGAGTACGCCAACGCCACGAGGCCAAACGCGACGCAGAGGCCGAGGGCGATGCCCGCCATGTGCCCCGCCGCCGTGCCGACAGCGACGCACTTGTTGCAGGCGGCGCCGTCGGCGTCCAGGTAGTGGTTCGGCTCGCGGCAGAGCTGGCACTCGGGGCCGGCGAAGGCGTCTGCGCAGTAGTCCAAGCCGGCCTCCTGCGCCCTCCGACCGCTAGCCTCTCCCGGATCAACATTGCCGACACACCGCGCCTGGCCCGCCTGGCCATCCCCTCCAAAGGCGCGGCACTCTGTGAGCTCGGCGCTGGAGAAGCTGGCGCGCCAGAAGCCGGGCGGGATGCCGAGGGTCTCGAGGGTCGTGCCGACCGGGCACGCGGCGTCCGATGGGCATGGCTTGCAGTAGTCGGTCGGGGAGGAGAAGATGTCGGCCGGGTCGGCGCTCTGGAGCAGGTAGAAGTCCTTCTGGCAGACGGAGCAGATGACGGCGCCGCGCTCACTGCTGAGGGGGTAGGGGCAAGGGACGCACTGGCCCTGGCCGGGGTTGGCGGCGTAAGTGCCTGCGGCACACTCGCTGCAGGCGCTGCTGCCGACGCCAGAGGTGGTGCCGGGCTCACAGCGCTCGCACTTGGAGAGGCCAGGCGTGGCGGCAACGGAGCCCGGCGAGCACTCTGCCGGCGGCGCCGCGCCGCCGCCGCACGACGAGCCCGCCGGGCAATCGAAGCATTCGGGCAAACCGTCGCCGTCCGTGACGTTGGCGTATGTACCCGGCTCGCACGCCGCAGGCAGCTCGAGCGACGCGCCGACTGGACAGAAGCTGCCAAGCCCGCACGGGACGCAACCGGCAGCGCCGCTCGCGTTCTGGTAGGATCCGGCGGAGCAGCGCTCGCACTTGGCAAGGCCAGGCGTGGCGGCGACGGAGCCGGGCGAACACTCAGCCGGCGGCGCCGCACCGCCGCCGCACGACGATCCCGCCGGGCAAACAAAACAGTCGGGATCGCCGTCGGCGTCGATCGCGTTGGCGTATGTACCCGGCTCGCACGCCGCAGGCAGCTCGAGCGACGCGCCACGAGGACAGAGGCTGCCGGGCTTGCACCGGAGACACTCGGCGGCGCCCGTGTCGTTCTGGTAGGAGCCAGCAAAGCACCGCTCGCACTTGGAGAGGCCAGGCGTGGCGCCGAAATGACCGGGCTCACAGGGCTCGCACGTCTCGCTGCCCTCCGCCCCTGGCGCCGCGCTCGCCGTGCCGATGGGGCACAACTCGCACGCCGCGCTCGAGCTGGAGCCTCTGTTCGGGTTGAAGCTGCCCGCGGGGCAAGGCTGCCAGACAAGGCGCGAGGCGGCGCCCGCGTCCTCGCAGACGCCGCCCTTCGGGCAGGCTTCGCAGGCGGCGCTGCCCACGTCGGGGGAGAAGGAGCCCGCAGCACAAGGCAAGCACTCCTCCTGGCCGCTCTCTGGCTGGTATTGGCCGGGGGCGCAGAGGAAGCAGTCCGAAATGTTCGCCGCCCGCCTGTTGGGCATGTGGGTGCCGGCGGGGCACTTCTGTGGGAGGACCGATCCCTTCGGGCAGAAATGGCCGGGCCAGCAGGGGCCGCTGCAGTCGGAGGTAGAGTGGTCGGGCGCGTGCCCGTAGTGACCCTCCGCGCAGAGCCTGTTGCAGCCGGACAGGTCGCCAAAGAGCTGGCCGACGTTCGGCATCCAGTAGCCGAGCGGGCAGTCCCACGTTAGAGGCGAGGCGGCGAGGATGGTGATGTCTCCTGGCGCAGAGTTGCCGGAGAAGGTCGTGTTGCGGAGGAGCGAATCGGTGGCACCGACGCTGGAGGCGAAGAAGAGTGCAGCGGGGGATGCCTCCGCCATGTTGTCGACAAACTGCGAGTTGGTGAGAGCTAGGCGCTCGATGCCATTGAGATAAAGAGCCTACAAAAGAGCACAGTCTGGTCGCCTCCCGCTTCAGTCTGTGCACCCTCTTGTGGAGGGGGCGCGCGGCACCGCTTGTGAGCCACTCGTGCACTCGACAAAGCTGGCGCTCTCCAGCGAGACGTCGCCGCTGTTCTCCACGCGCATACCTCCTCCGGACTGCGCGAGTTGGGGCGGGCAGGCATTAAGGCGTCAGGGAGCGAGAGAGTGCGGGCAAGGCCCAGAGCGGCCCTTTGGGGAAAGCGTGCCCCTTCTCCACCCCCATGCCCCTCTGCCTTCTTCTGCCGCTACCGGCGCGGCGATGGCGTGCGAGCGTGTGTGTACGGGGGAGGCAAGCGCGTGTGCGGGCGTGGGAGACGCACCCAGCCAGCCGTGCACTCGCTGAAGCTGGCGCCATCCAGCGAGAGGTCGCCGCTGCTCCACACGGACATACCTCCTCCCCACTGCGCGAGTTGGGGCGGGCAGGCATTAAGCGGGGAGGGCGTCAGCGAGCGAGAGAGGGCGGGCAAGCCCAGAGCGGCCCTTTGGGGAAAGCGGGTCCTGCCACCCCAATGTCCCTCTGCCTTCTTCTGCCGCTTCCGGCGCGGCGATGGCGTGCGAGCGTGTGTGCGCGGGGGAGGCGAGCGTGTGCGGGGGGGCGTGGACCTCGGCAGCCGTGCACTCGCTGAAGCTTGCCCTCTCCAGCGAGACGTCGCCGCTGCGAATCACGTGCATACCTCCTCCGTGCTGCGCGAGTTGGGGCGGGAAGGCATAAGCGGCGAGGGAGCAAGAGAGGGCGGGCAAGCCCAGAGCGGCCCTTTGGGGAAAGCGGGTCCTGCCACCCCATTGTCCCTCTGCCTTCTTCTCCCGCTTCCGGCGCGGCGATGGCATGCGAGCGTGTGTGCGCGGGGGAGGCAAGCGTGTGCGGGCGTGGGAGACGCACCCAGGCAGCCGTGCACTCGCTGAAGCTGGCGCCATCCAGCGAGACGCCACCGCTGTTCTCCACGTACACACCTCCTCCGTGCTGCGCGAGTTGGGGCGGGAAGGCATAAGCGGCGAGGGCGTCAGGGAGCAAGAGAGGGCGGGCAAGCCCAGAGCGGCCCTTTGGGGAAAGCGGGTCCTGCCACCCCATTGTCCCTCTGCCTTCTTCTCCCGCTTCCGGCGCGGCGATGGCGTGCGAGCGTGCGTGTGCGGGGCAGGCAAGCGTGTGCGGGCGTGGGAGACGCACCACGCCAGCCGTGCACTCGCTGAAGCTGGCCCTCTCCAGCGAGACGTCGCCGCTGTTCTTCACGAGCATACCTCCTCCCCACTGCGCAAGTTGGGTGCGGGCAGGCGTAAGCCGCTTCCGGCGCGGCGATGGCGTGCGAGCGTGCGTGTGCGGGGGAGGCAAGCGCGTGCGGGCGTGGGAGACGCACATCAGCCGTGCACTTGCTGAAGCTGGCGCCTTCCAGCGAGACGTCGCCGCTGTTCTGGTACACGAACATACCTCCTCCTTTCTGCGCGAGTTGGGGCGCGCAGGCGAGGGCGTCAGAGAGCGAGAGAGGGCGGGCAGGCCCAGAGCAACCCTTTGGGGAACGCGTGCCCCCCTTTGCCTTCGCCTCCCGCTTCCGGCTGCGGCGATGGCGTGCGAGCGTGCGTGTGCGGGGGAGGCAAGCGTGCGTGTGGGAGACGCACCTCGCCAGCCGTGCACTCGCTGAAGCTGGCGCCATCCAGCGAGACGTCGCCGCTGCTCTCCACGCTCATACCTCCTCCGTACTGCGCGAGTTGGGGCGCGCAGGCATTAAGCGGGGAGGGCGTCAGCGAGCGAGAGAGGGTGGGCAAGCCCAGAGCGGCCCTTTGGGGAAAGCGGGTCCTGCCACCCCATTGTCCCTCTGCATTCTTCTGCCGCTTCCGGCGCGGTGATGGCGTGCGAGCGTGTGTGCGCGGGGGAGGCAAGCGTGTGCGGGCGTGGGAGACGCACATTGCCAGCCGTGCACTCGCTGAAGCTGGCGCCATCCAGCGAGACGTCGCCGCTGCCGTACACGAGCATACCTCCTCCGAACTGCGCGAGTTGGGGCGATCAGGCATAACCGGCGAGGGCGTCAGGGAGCAAGAGAGGGCGGGCAAGCCCAGAGCGGCCCTTTGGCGAAAGCGGGTCCTGCCACCCCATTGTCCCTCTCCCTTCTTCTCCCGCTTCCGGCGCGGCGATGGCGTGCGAGCGTGCGTGTGCGGGGGAAGCGAGCGTGTGCGGGCGTGGGAGACGCACCTCGCCAGCCGTGCACTCGCTGAAGCTGGCGCCTTCCAGCGAGACGTCGCCGCTGCTCCCCACGTACATACCTCCTCCGTACTGCGCGAGTTGGGGCGCGCAGGCATTAAGCGGCGAAGGCGTCAGCGAGCGAGAGAGGGCGGGCAAGCCCAGAGCGGCCCTTTGGGGAAAGCGGGTCCTGCCACCCCACTGTCCCTCTGCCTTCTTCTGCCGCTTCCGGCGCGGCGATGGCGTGCGAGCGTGTGTGTACGGGGGGGCAAGCGTGTGCGGGCGTGGGAGACGCACATTGTCAGCCGTGCACTCGCTGAAGCTGGCGCCTTCCAGCGAGACGTCGCCGCTGCTAGGCCCGACCAGCTAGCGCCGTCCCAGCCGTCGCCGTATGAGTCCTTCATGACGAGCTCGCACTCGACGCCAGGCGAGAGGGAGACGCCGTACTCGGCCTGGAAAGGCTCTCCGCTCGCGTAGGGCGCCGACGAGAGGACGACCGTACCGCCGCACCAGAGGTCCCAGCTCACCTCGCTAGGGTACGATCCCGGCGTCGTGGTGACGGTGTAGTATGCGAGCGGGTACGAGGGCGGAGACGGAGGCGGCAGCGGCGGCGGCAGCGGTCGGGGCGGCGAGAGTGGCAGCAGCGGCAGCTGCGGCGGTGACGGTGGCGGGGAGGGCGGCGCAAACGGCACCACAAAAAAAAATTAAATATTCTTAGCTTCGCCCTTGCCTCCGACGCTAGAGACAGTCACCACGGATACATACGTCCGTGGGAGTGCCCCCCTCCCCCACCTGCCCTGCTTACACAGGATAGCATGCCCCGAGAACGGCGGCATTTGGCGGGGGTAACCTGGGAAGGAGGTTTGGTTGTGCTTTCTTTTTCGCTCTCGAGGGAATGTTCTCTCGACGCCACTGGCCTTCTGAGGTTTCGTACTGGTGACGTCCTTCTTGGCACTTCGGGCGTCGGTGTGTGTGGTGAATTCCCTCGGTTTTATGTGTTTATTATTTTTGGCTATATCATCGGACGTTGAGTGGGCACCATCTCCAGTCCATCATCTACGATGCCAACCCGAGCCGTCCGCCGCTCGAGGATCGAGTGGCCTCTGGATCGAATCGGCACCTTGACCCTTATAATTTTTTTTTCACATCTTGAGCGGGCCCAATTTTGCTCAGATGCACCTCCGAATTCGAACTCACGTCATCACGCTTAGCGCTTGGTGTGTGTCCGTTTTTCGTCACGGGTTAGCAAACGGCACCACAAAAGACTTCCGCTCCTCGGACCCAGAGGCAACGGTGAGGCCCTCTTGCCCGAGGCCCGACCAGCTAGCGCCGTCCCAGCCGTCGCCGTATGAGTCCTTCATGACGAGCTCGCACTCGACGCCAGGCGAGAGGGAGACGCCGTACTCGGCCTGGAAAGGCTCTCCGCTCGCGTAGGGCGCCGACGAGAGGACGACCGTACCGCCGCACCAGAGGTCCCAGCTCACCTCGCTAGGGTACGATCCCGGCGTCGTGGTGACGGTGTAGTATGCGAGCGGGTACGAGGGCGGAGACGGAGGCGGCAGCGGCGGCGGCAGCGGTCGGGGCGGCGAGAGTGGCAGCAGCGGCAGCTGCGGCGGTGACGGCGGCGGGGAGGGCGGCGGCGTGTACGGCGGCAATGATTGCGCCACGCAAACTCCGTCGGCAGAGTTCCACGCACACTCGCCGTTGCACCAAGCTGAGCCCGCCCACCATTCTTGCGCCGTCTCGTCGGGCGCCCACGGACAATTCTCGCAGACGGAGGCAAAATGGCCACCGCACGACACAGCGGACGGCGGCGGGGAGGGCGGCGCAAACGGCACCACAAAAGACTTCCGCTCCTCGGACCCAGAGGCAACGGTGAGGCCCTCTTGCCCGAGGCCCGACCAGCTAGCGCCGTCCCAGCCGTCGCCGTACGAGTCCTTCATGACGAGCTCGCACTCGACGCCGGGCGAGAGGGAGACGCCGTACTCGGCCTGGAAAGGCTCTCCGCTCGCGTAGGGCGCCGACGAGAGGACGACCGTACCGCCGCTCCAGAGGTCCCAGCTCACCTCGCTAGGGTACGATCCCGGCGTCGTGGTGACGGTGTAGTATGCGAGCGGGTACGAGGGCGGAGATGGAGGTGGCAGAGGCGGAGATGCTGGCAGAGACGGCGAGGCCGGCGGAGCTGGCGGAGGCGACGGAGGAAACAATGGCGACGGCGGAGGATCCGTAGGAGTGGCAGCCACTTTGCCGACGACTAGCGCTGCGGCGCCCATGCGGACGGCGGCGTCGAACGCCTTCTTGCGCGAGACGAGCAGCACGGAGGCCCCAGCGAGGCCAGCCTCAACAAGCTTCCGCGCCTTGCTTCCGGGCTTCCCAGCGTCGGCGGGCCGCAACTTGGGCGACGTGTCGTTCACGGGCAGGACGGTGTCGCGCCCCCGAGCGATGATCCCCGTCCTGTTGCTGTAGACGGGACCGACAAAGTCGATCTCGGGCTCGCCCTTGCGCTCCGTGCTGTTGCGCGAGGCTAGGACGGTCTCCAAGTCGGCCTCGCCCTACACGCAAACACACAGGCAATACGTCAGAGGGCGACACAGGCTCCCTCGCACACAGAACCAGCCAGAGGGGCGCTCACCGGCTGCTTCTCGTAAACGTCCTCGATGATGGACGCCGGCGGCTCGCCAATCAGGTGCAACGGCTCGCCCACCGCCTCTTTGACGTCGTCCATCAGTGCTTCCAACAAGCGCCCCTCCTCGTGCCCGCCCTCAACAGCGCGCGGGCTGTTGGTCACGAGCTGGCGCGGTGCGGGCACGCTGTCCGAAGAGGCGATGGCTGCAAACGAGCTGGTGTCGTCGCCGCCAATCTCGCAGACGCCGTTGAGCGATGCCGGCGTGATCGGCGTCGTGACTGCGGGAAAGGAAGTCGGGGACTCGTGCCACTGCGAGGAGAGAAGCGCGGAGGTGGCAGAGTACGAGGAGAGCGCAAACGCGGTTCCGAGGCAGAGCAGCGCGAGGATGCCAAAGAGGCGGAGCAAGTAAGTCGGGCAGAACTTGGGCCAAGAGAACCAGCCGGAGGCAGAGACGGAGCCCTCCGGCGTGGTAATCGTGGTCGTCTCGACGTTGGCCGTCGCGCCCTGAACAGGAGGGCGCGAGACTGGCGGTTGAGCGGCGAGCGGGGGAGGAGGCTACATGTATGCAGGCGGCGAGCACCGAGTCTGTGGTCGGCGGCGTGGAGCCGCCGGTCACCTTGCCGGTGCCACCGAGGATGCCCTCGTTGCCGTCCGTTCCGAGCAGGGCCCCGAACCGGTTGTTGCCGCCGACCGGGGCGATGCTCTTGGTGCGGACGATCGGGGCGGACGCGCCCTTGCGCCCCTTCTTGCGGCGCGGGTTCGACGGGGTGGTCCAGTCGGAGATGCCCTGCGCACGCGCAAGCGGTGGGCGTGTCAATAGTTGAGGCTCTGCGTTGCACCGCAGCGTGCGAGGCGCTCACCGCCGGGGCGGGCTTCTCCGCTGGCGGAGACTCCTTGGCCGAGACGGTCCAGTCGGCGTCGCCCTACGCATCAATGAAAGCGGGGTGGGTCAAGGGGTGGGTCGGCAAACGCACGGCGCAGAATGCAAGGCGCTCGCCGCCGGCGCGGGCGTCTCCTCCGGAACCTCCTCGATCGACGGCAGCGGCGCGCCGCCGGTCGCCACCGGCGTGAGGGCCGGGGCGTTTGTGGTGACGCCGTTGGGGGCCGTTGGTGGGTCGGTCGGGGTGGTGCTCTTGGAGCAGTCGACCAGGTTGGGCTTGCCCAACCCGTTGGGGTCGACGCGGCCGATCGGGGTGGGGTTCTTGGTGGTCTTCTTGGAGCGGTCGATCAGGTTGGGCTCGCCCTTGCGCTCGATCTTGCGGAGCGGGGAGGCGGTCTTCCACCCGTCGATGACCTGCGCGCGCGTGCCGTGCGGCAGACGAGAGGTCACAGGATCAATGCAAGTGCCCGCCTGCATGACTCGCGTGTCCCCGCATACCCGCGTGTGCTTCTGCTGGGGGGTGCTCACCGCCGGGGCGGCCGTCTCCTCTGGAAACTCCTTGGTCGAGACGTTCCAGTCGGCGTCGACCTACGCGTCGAACGCGGGATGGGGTCACAGAGTGGGTTGGCAGACGCCGGCGCGCAAGATTGCCAGGCGCTCGCCGCCGGGGCGGGCTCCTCCTCCGGAGGCTCCTTGACCGACGGCAGCGCCTCGCCGCAAACCGCCGCCTTCTTGAGAGCCGTGTCGATCTTGATGACCGGCTTGAGCGCCGGGTCGTTCTTGATGACGCCGGTCTCGTCAACGGAGGCCTCCGCGCCAGACTTTGCCGCAGCCTTCTTGAGGGCGCCCACGACGGTCGGGCGCTCAAACTTGGACCAGAAAACGGCGGGCGCGTGGGCGGCGAACATGGCCTTGGCCTTGTCCGAGTCGAACGCGCCCGCGTCGGGCGCCTTTTCCGCGGCCGGGTCCTTCTTGAGGTCCTCCGTGGCAGACTTTGCGACGGTGATGTTGACGTTGTTGACGCCGCACGCCTGTGGCGAGGGAGAGAACACGCAGGCTTTCAGAGACCGGAGGGGGGTGATCACGATCCTGGCGAGCGCACGCGCACCTTGGCTCCGAGGAGCGAAGGCGACTCCGACGCGGAGATGACGAGCGTGATGCGGCCGTCGTCAGCCGGCACGATTCCGACCTTCGCGAAGGACTTCATCGGCGAAGACTCGCCCTCGACGTCGTCCTCCTTCACGACGTCGTCCTTGACGCCGCACGCCTGTGGGCGAGAGCGCATACGCAGGTGTTCGGAGACGGGAGAGAGAATTGTTACCGGTGGGTGGGAAGCGATGAGTGCCAGGAGAGAATGCTGCGGCGCGCTCACCGTTGGGTCGGGCGTGTTGGAAACGGTCTTGGCCGGCTTCACGACCTCCTTGGCAACCTCCTCGGCGACGGGCGCCTCGGCGACGGGCGCCTCGGCGATGGTGGCCTCCTCGGCGACTGCCTCCGCGGCGGCGGACACCTTGGCGGCGGCGGACTTGGAGGCGGCCTCCACGGTGGCGGACTCCTCGGCGACGACGGCCACCTCAGTGACGGACTCCTCGGCCGCGGACTCCTCGGTGGCTGCCTCCTCGGACTCCTCCTCGGTGGCGGACTTGGCGGCGGCCTCCTCGGTGGTCGCCTTCTTGGCGGCGGCCTCCTCGGTGGTCGCCTTCTTGGTGGCGGCCTCCTCGGCGGTCGCCTCCGCGGTGGCCGACTCGGCGTCCTCCTCGGCGGCGGCGGACTTGGCGGCGGACTCCTCGGCGGCGGCGGACTTGATGCCGCACGCCTGGGTGAGGGGAGAACACGCAAGTGTGCGGAGACAGGGAGACCGTAGAGGGATGATGACAATCCTGGCGTGCGCACACTCACCTCGGCTCCGAGGAGCGAAGGCGACAGCGACGTGATGCCGACAGGAGCCGTCGGCGCCGACTCGGACGGGACGTCCGTCCTCGAGCGAAGCGGGCTCGCCCTCGGACGGGATGACGTCCTCGAGCGAAGCGGGCTTGCCCTCGGACGGGATGACGCCTCGAGCGAAGCGGGCTTGCCCTCGGACGGGATGACGTCCTCGAGCGAAGCGGGCTTGCCCTCGGACGGGATGACGACCTCGAGCGAAGCGGGCTTGCCCTCGGACGGGATGCCGGCGGCCTCGCCTCCGGCAGCGTTGACGGTCGTGTTGCCCGCCAGCGACGCCTGTGTCAGAAGGCCAGAGGATACGTCTTGCAGGTGGGAGCGCATTGTCACGTGCGCGCAAGCACACGCCTGCTTGTCAGCAAGCGGCGGCGGCGGAGGAGAGAGCTTGAGCACGAGCTTGTCACCGGCGGCCGGCACGAGCTCGAGTTTGAGCTTGTCGAGCATGTTGATCGAGTTCCTGCATCGCGCGGGCGTATGCACGCCAAAGAGTCAATAGATGCAGCTCATGGAGAAGGCTGTGTGACGGGTTCATGTGAAGGCTGTGTGAAGGACAACGTGTGGAAGTAAAGTGCTACTGGTTGGAGTTACTGGAGACTGTGCAGAGCACCACTATTATTACTGAGGTCACTGGAGACTGTGCAGAGCACTCCTATTATGACTGGGGACTGGAGACAGTGCAGAGCCACTAGACTGTGCAGAGCACCATTATTATTACTGATTACTGGAGACTGTGCAGAGCACTCCTATTATGACTGAGGACTGGAGCCTGTGCAGAGCACCATTATTCTTACTGGAGACTGTGCAGAGCACTACTATTATAACTGGGGACTGGAGACTTGTGCGGAACACTCGGCGAACGGAGAGGTCAGCACCTACGGGATCATGACCATGTGAAAGAGGGTCAAAAACTGCTATGGAGATGTCCAGGGGGTATATGGGGTATATGGGCGTATATGGGCGTATAGGGGTATATATGGGGAGGAAGGAGAATATCTCGAGGAATCTCCGAGAATTGGATCAATCGTCGCAGTCTCCACCCCGCCGCCCCCCCTCCCCCAGCCCCCCACCACCACCACCACGCCCTCCCCTCCCCTTCGAGCCTCGCCTACACAGACCTAAAGAAATCGACCGCGCGACGTGCGGTGGTTTCTAATGAAGGCAGAGGCGATGTTCAAAGAGAGAGAGGGGGGGGGGGGTCGAGCCAGGTCACTCCCCCCCCCAGTCACTCCCCCCCCCCCCACCCTCCCCTCCCCTTCCCCTTCCCTCGCCTACACAGACAAAAAGAAATCGACCGCCCGACGCGTGGTGGTTTGTGAAGGCAGAGGCCGTGCTCAAAGAGAGAGAGAGAGAGTGTCGAGCCAGGTCACTGCCACACCTACGGGCAGCACGCCTCGGCGTTAGCATCGCGACGACCGGCACACTCTCTCGTGTCCTCGGCGCTAGGACTGGAACCGGGCAGCGATTGGCAAGCGAGCGGGCTGCGTCGCTCTCTCGCCGGAAAAGAGTGGGGGCAATCGGGCGGGTTCGCTCGGTGTAAGGGTGGGAAACGAGCGGCAGCGGCCGCGTCTCGCGGCTCCCCGATGGCAGCAGCCTCACCTGCGAACGGGAGGTGGCAGGAATTGTGAGGCCGAGGGGGGCGTAGCCGCTCGGGCGCCAAATCGAAGCGCATCGCATGGTGGGAGCGGAGAGGGAGCGGCGGGTTGCGTGAGCAGGAGGCGTCGCGCCGCTCGGGCGTGCAGCTCCCCGCGGCCATATGTGCGTCGACGCGGCGGGGCAAGCGCGAGCGGAACGGGAAAGGCGAGGGTTGGACCTTGTGAGCCCCACGTCGAGGGGAACGTGGGGATCTGTCAGGATCGAGTAGTTCCGGGAGGTTTCTCATATGGCGAAGTACACAGAGAAGCCAGCCGAACGCCCCGCCTCGATCAAAAGGAGCGCCTTCGGCACTACTCTCTCGAGGTCTCGCGGATCTGGGTGCTGAGATTTGTTTGGATGCAACCTTCGCTGCGGGACTAGTTTACCTCGGCTTCTCCACATGACCCAAGCATCTGCACCGTGAGGTGTGATACATTGGCGCGTAAAGGGTCAGTCTGGAGTCGAGAGAGAGAGAGAGATTTTTAGCAATACCAAACAACTCTAACACTCACGTTGTTCTGGAGTCGCGTGCCTCCACAACGGAAGAGCTACGCAGTACCTGCCTGACATCCCCTGGGGTCTTGCCACTAAAGGACGACCCCGGCTAGTCGCCGACCACACCCACAAAGAACCCTGCACAAAGATCGCAAGGGGGACCTGTTCCTTTTTACCCATCTCACAGTAGAGAGGTGTCCGTTTTTATTTATTTATTTATTCTCGCCTTCACCGTTCACGGAATCGGTCCCTCGTTTTGTGAGCACTCGGTCTCGGAGCGTCTCCTCTCGCGGCTTGCGAGCGGATCGCATACAGTACGGAATCGGAAACCCCCCCCACTGATGGCCGTTTTACAAACCAACCATGCGCGTTGCTGGTCCTGAAACACACTTTCTCTCTCTACGACTCCTCCCCGATCACGTCGTCCCCCTCCTCGGCGCGTGGCACCGCCGCTCCGGCCGCCGCCGCCTCGTCGCCGTCCTCCTCATTGCTCTGCACAAAGTTCTCTCCGAGCACGGGCGCCGCGCCCGCCTCCACCCGCAGTCCGCGCCCCGCGTTCCGCTCGATCACGTTGCGCAGCAGCTTCCCCCTCGCGCCGGCGGCGAGGTGCACGCCTCCGCTCCGGTTGTCGCGGATCCCATTCTTCTCGAGCAGCGGGTGGGCGCCGTCGCCGACCGCCACGCCCGCGCCTCCGTTGGCGTGGATCTCGTTCTCGACGAGGAGGCACGGCCCTCCCGCGCCGCTCACCTCCACGCCCGCGCCGCCGTTGCCCGCGATGTGGTTGGCGCGGAGCTGCGCGGTCGCGCCGGCGAGCAGCCGCACGCCGCAGCCGTTCGCCTGTTCACGCGCCGCAGGTGTGTGAGCGGCGTCTCTTCACGGCCGCACGCCGCGGCCGTTCGCCTCGATGGTGTTGGCCGAGAAGTGGCCGCCGCCGCCCTCCTCGACGAGCAGCCCGTGCCGGCTCGCCTTGAGCCTGTTGCCGCGCAGGTCCGGCTCCGACGCGGCGCCCACCGCCACGCCCGCGCCGCCGTGCCCGCTCACCACGTTGTTTTGCAGCCGGCCCTTGCCGCCGGCGCGCACGCGGACGCCGCTGCCCCCGCAATCGGCCACGGTGTTGCCGACCACGTCTGGGTCCGCCCCGTGCGCGATGACGAGCCCGTCGCCGGCAGCGCCGCGGATGGAGTTCTCCTACCGGACGACACGTCTCGGACGTGTCGTGGACGTGCGTCGTGGACATGTCGCCGGCAGCGCCGCGGACGGAGGTCTCCTTGACGAACCCCTTGGCGTGGTCAGTGAGGAGGACGGAGCAGGGGCCGCCGCCGCCGCTGATGGCGTTGAGGCGGAGCGTGACGGTCGTCGCGCCTAATCTCGGCCAATCTCGGCTCATCTCGGGCGTATCTCGATTGCGGGGCGGGGGAGCGCCGCGGTGTCGCGCCGGACGCGCCGGTGAGAGAGGGGGGGGGAGGCGGAGAAGCGAGGTACGGAAGTGCCTCGAAGAGGCCCGCTGGCCATGATC
>NW_005198467.1:443003-443973 GCF_000372725.1 Emiliania huxleyi CCMP1516 | reverse complement strand
CCCGCCGCGAGCGCTGGGATTCGACGGGCGCGGAAATTGTGCGTTCAGTCGAAGAGGCGCTGTCTGTCGCAGGAGACGGCGACGTGGCCGTCATCGGCGGCGCTGCGATATACGATGTGTTCAGGGAACACGCCGACCGTATCGAGCTGACCGAAATTCACGCGGAATTCAAAGGCGATACTTTCATGAAACCACTCGGTCCGGAATGGAACGTGATCGGTCGCGGGAGGAAGGAGGTACGGAAGTGTCTCGGAAAGTGCCGTGTGCCGTGGTGGATCCGGTTCGCGCGCAGCGTCGGCCGGCACGCGCCGCGCAGCGTGACGCCCGACTTTGCGTTGCCCTCCACCTCGTTGCGAAAGTACTCCCCGGCCCCAGCGTCGTCGACGAGGAGTCCGCCCTGCCGCCTCCCGTGCAGCCAGTTGCGCGATGCGGCCGGGCAGCCACCGTTGAGCGCCGCGACGCCGTACGTGGCATTCGAGTGCACGTTGTTGCCGACGAGGCAGCCGCGGCCCTCCTCGTGCACCAGCACGCCCGCGTCGCCGCCGTCGCGCAGCATGTTCTCCAGCAGGAGCGGGTGCGCGCCTGCTCACAGCTAGAGGTGTGAAGAGACGCCGTTCACAGCCACGCCATGCTCTCCAGCAGGAGCGGGTGCGCGCCTGTTCACGAGCTAGAGGTGTGAAGAGACGCCGTTCACAGCCACGCCATGCTCTCCGGCAGGAGCGGGTGCGCGCCTGTTCACGAGCTAGAGGTGTGAAGAGACGCCGTTCACAGCCACGCCATGCTCTCCGGCAGGAGCGGCTGCGCGCCCTCGGTGATGAGCACGCCGGCGCCCGCGTTAGCGTACACCTCGTTCCGCAGCAGCACTCCGCGCGCGGCTGCGTACAGGTAGATGCCCGCTTGCTCGCCGTCGTGCACGGTGTTGCGGCAGAGGAGGGGCCGTGTCTCGCCGCCCCACACGAGCACACCCGCC
>NW_005198467.1:429333-430294 GCF_000372725.1 Emiliania huxleyi CCMP1516 | reverse complement strand
GGAGTGGCGGGTGTGTCGGCCTTGTCGAAGAGCAGCAAGTGCCGCCCGCGCATCGTGAGTCCCGCGCACTCACAGCCTCCGTCGCCCTCGCGGCCATGCGCGCCCATCTTGCCTGGCGCCTACCAAAAAGAAAAGACGGCTGGACCAGACTGCAGCTTACGGCCGGCGGCCAAGGCTGAGGGTCGTCGCGCCGCGTGAATGTCGTTGCACCCGCACATCGTCTCGTTGAGCGGCTCCTGCACCTGCGGTGTGAGTACCATACCTCCAGAGTACCGAACCCAGCGCGGGCTGCGGTCCGGAGGGTGGTGTGGTAGCGGGCTGTGCGCCTGCGTGCTGAGTACGCCAGCCTCGGGGAGGGAGCACGGTCTACTGTGCTGCGTCTTCAGAGCGCCGCGTGAATAGAGGGGGAGGGGGGGGGAGCACAGCGATACAGCGCTGCGCAGCGGAATACGGCTGAACACGCGTCCGCTCGGATGCTAGCAGCTCGAGTAGGGACACACGAGCCCGCACTCCGAGTGTCCAGTTCTAAGCGCCTTGCACCCCGCGGCTGTCGTCCGCCTGGGTTCGGGGACCGTGGGGTAGGGGAGGGTGGGTTCGGGGACCGTGGGGTAGGGGAGGGTGGGTTCGGGGACCGTGGGGTAGGGGAGGATGGGTTCGGGGACCGTGGGGTAGGGGAGGGGTAGGGGAGGGTGGGTTCGGGGACCGTGGGGTAGGGGAGGGTGGGTTCGGGGACCGTGGGGTAGGGGAGGGTGGGACCTGCACGCGCCGGTGGACCATAAACTCGACCTCCCCGTCCTTCAGCGAGGCGCCCGCCTGAGAGGGGGGCAAGGGGAGGTACACTTCTCCACACACGCACAAGGCTAGTCCCTCGCGACTCCACGACTAGACGACAGGAGCCCCACGGCATTCAAAGTGCGCCCAGTGCGTTGTAGCGGTGTGAGCGGTGTGTGGTGTGTGTGTG
>NW_005198467.1:415529-429233 GCF_000372725.1 Emiliania huxleyi CCMP1516 | reverse complement strand
GGGGGGGGGCGGGCGCAGTGTGTCGCCTGGGAGATGTCGGTCAAGACGGCGAGCTCGTGCGTCCCGTCGTCGACCGCCATCATCGCGTTGACCGGGTAGTAGTTCCCCGCCACCGGCTCCGAGATGTTGTAGTCGTGCGGGTACGTTGGGCCGCGCCTGCATTCGTGGAGCTGTCGTGGAACTTTCGTGGAGCTGTCGTGGAGCTGTCGTGGAACTGTCGTGGAACTGTCGTGGAACTTCCGTGGAGCTGTCGTGGAGCTGTCGTGGAGCTGTCGTGGAGCTGTCGTGGAGCTGTCGTGGAGCTGTCGTGGAACTTCCGTGGAGCTGTCGTGGCACTGTCGTGGCACTGTCGTGGAACTGTCGTGGACGTGTCATGGACATGTCGTGGGCGTGTCGTGGACGGGTCGTGGAGCTGTCGTGGGCGTGTCGTGGAAGCGACGTTGACACGGGAGAAAGGGTGTGCGGCCGAGCGGGACGTTGGGGGTCTAAACAAAATTATAATTGTAATTTAATTCATTAAGGGGTCGCGCCGGTTGTACACGCGCTTGACCATCTCCTTGCCGTTCGAGTCGGTGTACCACGTGTGGCCCGCCTAGTACCATACCTCCAGAGTACCGAACCCAGTGTGGGTTCAGTCCCGTGGGTGGTGCGGTAGGATCTCGCGCGCCCGTGGGGAGATATGGAGAAATGCGGGGAGATAAGGCGAGATGTGGCGAGATGGGGCGAGATGTGGCGAGATGTGGCGAGATGTGGCCGAGCGCCTGTGGGGGGCTCTGGGGAGCTATGGGGGAGCTATGGGGGAGATACAGCGAGATCTCGATCTCGCCTTGAGCCCGGACGTGTACCTCACGATCACCTCCTTGCCCCAATTGTTCGGCATCGGCCGCCCGTCGCTGTGACGCGCCACCGGCGGCAGCCACGGCGTATCGACGGGGATAGGGCCCGCGGTCCTGCGTGCTGAGTACGCCAACCTCAGGGCGGGGAGACGGTGTTGCGCAGTGTATTCAGAGCACCGCGTGAAGACAACGGAGAAGAGTCCAGTGAATACAGCGGAATACGGGTGAGGACAGCGGAACACACGTCCTCTCGGGCGCTGGTTGGGAGACAGGAACACGTACTCCGCTTCTAGGGCCGCGGTCCACTCGACCTCGACGAAGCTCGCATTCCGGAAGAGCCGAATCACATGGGTTGCCCACGGCGAGAAGGTCTGTGCCACCTAATAATAGTAGTAATAATACTAATAATCATAGTAATAATAATGGTGATAATAGCCCACGGCGAGAAGGTCTGTGCCACCTCGGTCACGAGGGGGCCCCGGCTCACCCGCATAGCCGGCTTGCGCGCCGGGCCGGGGAAGAAGGGTGTTGACCTACGTGATGGATACGCCGACATGAGGGCGGGAGTGCGGTACTGTGCAGCGTCTTCAGAGCGCCGCGTGAGTACGAGGGGCTACGGAATCCAGCGAATGCGCCGCAATGCGGTCCAAATGCAGCGGAGTGCGTGTCCTCTCGAGCGCTGGTGGGAGGGCAAAGCATGCGCATTCCGCTTCTAGGGCCGCCGACGAGTTTGGCCGAAAGATGTATGCGCCCGACTGCTGGTCCGAGCACGGAGGCAGCCGCGCCGAGGGGTGCACTTCGGGGCCGTACTCGGTGCAACCGCCAACCTACGGTGAGTACACAAAGGTTGGGGTGTGAAGCGCCGCGGGAACACACGGGCCAGGAAGACGGTGCACACAGATGGATACCGCCGAATATGGACGGAGGCGAGTGTCCTCGCTGCGAGTACCCGTCGGGACACATGAACACGCATTCGCTTCTAGGCTCGCCCACGGACGAGTTGTACCACCCCCAGCTGATGGCGAGCGCGGTCGTGGCGCCCGACCGCTTGTTGGTCAGCGACTTGAGCAGGCCGCTCGCGCCGTCAAAGGTGAGCGAAAACACGTCCGACTCCACGACCGTGTCGGCGGCCTCTGCGAAGGCTGGCGCCTCGGCAGCCTCGCCGGCCTGGGCGGCCTCGCCGGCGACGTCGACCGGCGGCGGCGCGGCACGCGCAACCGTGCTCTCCGCGTCCGCCGCCGCGTGGAACGTGGCCAGCCCGACGGGCGGGAGCGACTCGAGGGCGACCATGAGGACGTGGTCTGCCTTATTCTCCAGCCTCGCCTTCGCCTCGGCCACCTGGCGTGTGCTCAGCCCAAACGAGTTGAGGTAGAGCAGCGGCAGTTCCTTCGTTCGCTCGTCGAGCGGCACGACCTGGCTGGGAACCGCCCTTCCAACGCCGTCGGTGACTGACCAGCGGCCGCCGCTGACCGGGATGCGAGCCACCTCCGAGACCGAGTGCGCCAGCGGGTTCCACGCAGCGATCGTGAAGGCGTCTTTGCCGGTGGTGGCGGCGCAGACAGAGATGTTGAGGCAATCGTCGGCGGCGTGGCAGTGGCAGTGGCTCACCGCGCCTCGCTCGAGCTTGAGCAACTTGGACACCGCGAGGCCGATGCCCGCCTCCACCTCCTTCTGGCTGCTCGAGATGCGCATCGCGTAGTCGTCCGTCACGTCCTGCCGCTCGGTGCCCGACATGCCGTCGTGGTGCGTCGCGACGCCGACGGTGCCTTCGAAGCTGTCGGTCCACGAGCTCCCCACGACCGGCGCGTGCTTGGCCGAGGGCCGGTCCACCTCCTTGGCCGTCGTCTGGGTGACCACCTCGAGCTGACGCGCGCTTGCCAGCACGCCCGTCGCGAAGCGCACCTGCCGCTTCAGCGCCGGCCGCGACGTGAAGTATCCGGACCAGTAGTTGTGGGAGTCGTCGGCGAGCGGGAAGATGTCGTCGGTGCGCAGCTCGTAGGTGCCGTTCCACCGCTTCTTCTGGTCGACGTAGAGGGAGGGCGTCGAGTAGAAGGCGTTGACGCTGCCGTTGAGGTTGACATAGTGGATGAGCTTGTCGAGGTTGCGGTACCACTGGTCGGCCTACGTGCTGAAGACGCCAACCTCAGGGCGGGAAGACGTTATTGTGCAGCGTATTCAGAGCACCGAGCGAATACAACGGAGAAGAGTCCAGTGAATACAGCGGGATACGGGTGAATACAGCGGAAGACGTGTCCTCTCGGGCGCTGGCTGGGGGACATGAACACGTATTCCGCTTCTAGGCTGGTCGGCGTTCTGGTACTGGAAGTCCGAGCCGAGCGCCCAGATCTGGTGCTCGGCGTCCTGGGTGTGGCTCGCCTGCTCGCGCGCGTTCTGCACAAACTTGTCCACCCACTGGTCGACGTTGTAGTCGAAGAGGGCGGGGTCGTCGTTGACCTGCGCGCCCGACCCCTCGAAGCTAAACCATGAGGAGTAGCCGCCGGCGCCGCGCCCAAAGAGGTTGCCCGCGAAGGTCTGCGCCGAGCTGCCGAGCGACCTGCTGCCCTGCCACACCCACTCGAACCCGTTGGTGCCCTGCTTGCGCTCGTACCGCATCGTGCGGTCCTGCCAGTCCATCCTCCCCCAAAAGAGGCTCTCCATGCCCGCCTCTGCAGAGAGCAGCCACGCCTGCGTGTTGCTGTGCCCGAACGGGTCGATCTGCCACGTGCCCTTGGGCGCCGCCTCGGGGCCAAAGTGCTTGAAGATGAACTGGTGCCCGCGCGTCGTCTGGTCCACCATCGCCGTCCAGAGCGGACTCGCCTCGTCGTGCATGCACCAGCCGCCGTTGATGAACTCGAGCTGCCGCCGCTGGACGAGCCTCGTCGCCGTCGCCCGCTTCTCGTCGGGCGCCTGCTCCCACCAGCGCGCGAAGAAGGCCGTCTCGACGTAAATGAACTTCCGGTTCGGGTCCGCCGCGAGCGTCGTGATGACCGTGTCGATGACGTAGAAGACTTCGCTCGCAAAGTATTGGTCGACGGTGACCTGCCAGCCGGTGTCGTCGTGCGTGTGAGGCACCAGGTGGACGTTGATCTTGCCGCTGACCGGGCCGCCGC
This sequence comes from Emiliania huxleyi CCMP1516, assembly GCF_000372725.1. Lineage (NCBI taxonomy): Eukaryota > Haptophyta > Isochrysidales > Noelaerhabdaceae > Emiliania > Emiliania huxleyi. The sequence continues at coordinate 425,287 of NW_005198467.1, read as the reverse complement.
TCGTGTTGTACTTGCGATCGGGCGGAAACGGGTACGGCGCCTCGCCGCGAGTCTTTGGGTCCTTATGCCGGAAGAGCTCGATCGTCGGCGTCTCCTCTCCGAGCGCGCCGGCGGTGCAGAAGGACTCTTCCGGCTGGGCGAGGCCAGTGATGACCTTCCCGGCCGCGTCGTGGCAGCCGTTGGCGCGCACGCGCTGCGCGAGCAGGGCGAGCGTCGGAAGTAGGCGGCGGACAATCATGATTTCCGACATGATGGCCGGCGCGAGAGGCGTGAGATGGCCGGCACCAGGTTTTCTTCTTTTGCCGAAGATGGAGTTCTCTCGAGGTTCTCGAGAGAGAGAGAGAGAGAGAGAGAGAGAGAGAGAGAACCGCCAATGGCCGTTATCCGTTAGTGCGGACGTCGCCGCGGCTCGCCTCTGCCGCGGCGGCTGCTGCGCGCACGCGGCGGCGCCGCTCTCTCGCGAGACGGCTGGCGACGCGGCTCGCCGCCGACGTACGGTGCGCTCGTCCGACGGTCCGCAGCGTGGCGTGCGCGGCGCTGAGCGCCGCTCTGCGAGCGCCTCTGCGCCTGCACTGCCTGTCTCTGTTGCTGTTGGTGGTGGTGGTGCTGCTGCTGCTGGTGCCGAAGCCCGACTGGGTGGCATACACAGACGGGTCGGAAGACCTAGGGAAAGCAGGGTGGGCCTATGCAGTACTCATCGGGGGCGACGCCATCGGCGATGAGGGCGCGTCGCTGGCGAGCGAGGGCTACGGGCCAGTTGTCACTTGGGCGGCGCACCCAGCCTACCTCGGCGCGCGAAGGCATACCAACAACACGGCGGAACTAACCGCCCTAGCCGAGCTCCTCCGGGCTCTCCTGTCCTCGTCACAGCAACGAGCGGGCTCACGCGGAGTAGTTCGCACCGATAGCGAGTACGCGGCGGCATGCATGATGGGGCGGGTGACCCCCAAAACGAACAGACAGCTGGCGGAGCGCCTTCGGTCCCTTTGGCAACGCCTTCGCGCCAAACACACCGTGACGTGGAGACATGTGAAGGGTCACAGCGACAACAAATGGAACGACTACGTCGACGAGCTAGCTGCTCGCGGCAGGCAGGGTGACAGAGGCTCAAACGCTGCCGAGTGGGCGGACGACACCATCCCGACGGACACTCCCGACGAGGGAAGCATCGCGGAGGGGGGCGACAGCACGGTACCATTGGACACGGAGCAGCAGGCGGCGGCCGGGACTCGGAGAGGCAAGATGGTAGCGACACCGACTGTGGGCCTGCTACACCAACGGCTACAACCCCAGCCAGCCCTGTCAGCCACCCTCGTCCGCCACCGACCCTGAAACCGCGCATCCGTGTCAGAGTGAGCTCTATTCTGAATTGGAACTAGCCTGTGTAGTTGAGCCGTGCGGCGGAGGAGAGCGGCGGAGGCGGCGTCTCCTGCGGTAGAGGCGGTCCTCGAGGCTGCCGCCGCGGCCATGTGGGAGGCTAGCATGGTGTCGGCCCTCTACCGCCTTCTTGCTCTCGCGCCCCAGGACTGGGTTGATTGATTGATGGGAAGGCGAAACACAGTCCGACCAACGACCCTGGGACACCAACGCGGTATGGGTGGACGCTAGACGGGCGATGACGGTCACACAGGAGCGACACACAGAACCACAAGACAAGACACTCAGCCAAAAACTGACTGCCACACATCCTGAGCGAACTTCCCTAGTCACCCGCGGCCGGACTCCATCCGGCACGCGTCGCTGGGCGCTCAGAGCTGCGTCCCCTGCTCGCCACCCCGACGCCCAAGGCGCCCGAGCGAACGACAAGCGGCACGCGAAGACTGGTTGCAATCCCGCCGACCGCCAGGCCGCGGGATGATGCGTGCGTGGTCTCGTAGTGGGTCTCGGAAGCTCTCCTCTTGGGCTAGGAGCCAGCCCCTCTCCCTTGCCCCCGGAACACTGTGTCCGAGTCGAGGCGTGTGCTTGCCGGTCGACGGCCGCGCGCGGTTGGCATTGTGACGAAGGTTGCGCGCGGCCGCGGCGCGCCCGCCATGGTTCGGCGCGGCGCGCCTACCAGCGGCAGTTGTCGAGGCACGGGAACACTTACCCGGGGTCATCCTCTGAGCCTGGTCGTCGGCGCCGCGATGCCACGGCGGCGCATTGGAGGACGTGCCACCGGGCGATGAATAATTAGGTGAGGACTTGTCCCTCAAGCAATTAATAATACGTGGAAGGGAAGGGCAGGGAAGCGGACTCCCGCAATGTAAATGCATGGCCGGCCGACCCCCCAAAGGACAGGAACCCACCCCGCATGGCCGCGGAGGGGGCCACGGACGACGAGGTCTCGGGGTTCGTGCGCTCGGTCTACACGCTGCTGCGCGTGTGCGACGCCGAGATCGCCGGCTGGTCGCACGACGGCCTCCAGGTTGTCATCTTCGACCCCGCGCGCTTCGCGTCCGAGCTCTGCCCCAAGTTCTTCCGCCACCGCACCTTCCAGTCGTTCACGCGGCTGCTCAACATGTACCAGTTCCACAGGGTGCCATCGGCGCAGCGCGACTCGAAGCACGTCGTGTTTGCGCACCCGAACTTTCAGCGCACGCGCGAGGACCTCCTGCCGCTCATCCAGCGCAAGTCCTCCTCGGCGTGCCGCGCGCCTGACTGCGGCGTGTGCAAGGAGTGCCGCGACAAGCCCAAGTTTGGCGGCGCGGGCATCCGCAAGAAGCCATGCATTGGCCGCATCTGCATCGGCGGCGGCGCGGCCGCGGCCGCGGGCGGCGCAAGCGGCGGCGCCGGCGCAGCCTCCGTCGCTGCCTCGTCACATGCTCCGGTGGCAGAGGCTCCGGTGGCAGAGGCTCCGGTGGCAGAGGCTCCGGTGGCAGAGGCTCCGGTGGCAGGGCAGGCGTCGGCGGCACCGCCGGGCGAGGCGGCAGAAGGCGCAGCCGCTGCCGAGCCGGTGGTGGAGGAGGCGCCGGCGGCGCCGGCGGCGGCAGGGGCAGAAGAGCCGGCGCCGCCGGAGGAGGGAGCGGCGGCGGCGGCGGCGGCGGCAGCGGCGCCCGTGGCGGTTGCGGAGGGTTTGCGTCTGCATTTGTCTAGCAGCAGCATCACGGGCTACAAGGGCGTGTACTCGCGAGACGGCCGCTTCCACGCGCAGCACAGTGTGGGCGGAAGAAATGTCCCACTAGGCCGCTTCGATACGGCGGTGGAGGCGGCGGTGGCCTATGCGCGTGCGGCCGGCGAGTACCAGCCTCCAGCTCCTCCGACGGTGGCGACAGAGGCAGAGGGGCTGAAGCTGCACCTCTCCAGCAGCAACGTGACCAGCTACAAGGGCGTGTACAAGCACCCATCCGGCCGCTTCCAGGCGGAGCACTATGTGCGCGGAAGGCAGGTCCACCTCGGCATCTTCGACACGGCGGTGGAGGCGGCGGTGGCGTACGCGCGGGCGGTCGGGGAGGCGCCGGAAGCGGGCTCGGCGGTGGCAGCAGCAGCAGGGCAGGCGTCGGCGGCACCGCTGGGTAAGGCGGCAGAAGGCGCAGCCGCTGCCGAGCCGTCAGTGCAGGAGGCGGCGGGCGCGGCGGCGGCGGCAGGGACAGAGGAGCCGGCGCCGTTGGAGGAGGGAGCGGCGGCGGCGGCGGCGGCAGCGGAGGCGCCCGTGGCGGAGGCGCCCCTGGTGGCGTACGCGCGGGCGGTCGAAGAGGCGGCGGCGGCGGCGACAGCGGCGGCGGCGGCGACAGCAGGGGCGGTGGCGGCGGGCGCTGAGCCGGCGGGAGCCGAGCCGACGGGAGCTGAGCAGCAAACTCGCTCCTCCGACCGCGGCGCGCGCCCGGTCGTGCGCTTTGAGGCCGGCCCGGCGCCCGATCCGTGCGAGATCGACCTCTCCTGGCTGGAGCTGCTGCCGCCTCGCCTCCTCAAGCCGCTCTGCGATCAGAAGGGCCTGAGTGTGGGGTGGGACAGCTCGGAGGCTCTGGCGAAGCGGCTGCGCGCCAGCGGCGGCCTGAGCGGGGAGCAGCTCAAGGAGCTGTGCGATGCTCCAGAGGTCGGAGTCCAATCATACGGCTCCAAGGCGGAGATCGCGCAGCGCATCGGCGCCAAGCTGGCGGCGGCGGCCAAGTCCTCCTCCTCCGCGGGCGTCGGCGGCGGTGCGGCCGCGGCCGCGGGCGGCGCGAGCGGCGGCGCCGGCGCAGCCTCCGTCGCTGCCTCGTCACATGCGCCGGTGGCGGAGGAGGAGGCTCCGGTGGCAGAGGCGGAGGGCTTGCGCTTGCACTTGTCCAGCGCCGCCGCCACCGGCTACAAGGGCGTGCTCAAGCATGCTTCTGGCCGCTTGCCGTACAGTGTACGGTACGGCGGAACCAAGGTCTGCCTCGGGAACTTCGGCACGGCGGTGGAGGCGGCGGTGGCGTACGCGCGGGCGGTCGAAGAGGCGGCGGCGAAGGCAAACGCGGCCAAGCCCAAGGCGAGCTCCATCATGCGCCGATGCGGGACCTGCCCGGCGTGCCGCGCGCCTGACTGCGGCGTGTGCAAGGAGTGCCGCGACAAGCCCAAGTTTGGCGGCGCGGGCATCCGCAAGAAGCCATGCATTGGCCGCATCTGCATCGGCGGCGGCGCGGCCGCGGCCGCGGGCGGCGCGAGCGGCGGCGCCGGCGCAGCCTCCGTCGCTGCCTCGTCACATGCTCCGGTGGCAGAGGCTCCGGTGGCCGAGGCTCCGGTGGCAGAGGCTCCGGTGGCAGAGGCTCCGGTGGCAGAGGCTCCGGTGGCAGAGGCGGAGGGCTTGCGCTTGCACCTCTCCAGCAGCAACAGCACCGGCTACAAAGGCGTGGCCAAGCATGCTTCTGGCCGCTTTGTGGCAAGTCGCGGGGCCGACGGTATAAAATTCCACCTCGGCTTCTTCGGCACGGCGGTGGAGGCGGCGGTGGCGTACGCGCGGGCGGTCGAAGAGGCGGCGGCGGCGGCAACAGCGGCGGCGGCGGCGACAGCAGGGGCGGTTGAGGCGGGCGCTGAGCCGGCGGGAGCCGAGCCGACGGGAGCTGAGCAGCAAACTCGCTCCTCCAACCGCGGCGCGCGCCCGGTCGTGCGCTTTGCCCCGGCGGTGGCGACAGAGGCGGAGGGTTTGAAGCTGCACCTCTCCAGCAGCAGCAACACCGGCTACAAAGGAGTGCAGAAGCGCGACAATGGCCGCTTTACGGCGCGATACACGGACTGGAACTCTCGGGAGGTCGCAATCGGGAGCTTCGACACGGCGGTGGAGGCGGCGGTGGCGTACGCGCGGGCGGTCGAAGAGGCGGCGGCGGCGGCGACAGCGGCGGCGGCGGCGACAGCAGGGGCGGTGGCGGCGGGCGCTGAGCCGGCGGGAGCCGAGCCGACGGGAGCTGAGCAGCAAACTCGCTCCTCCAACCCCCCTTTCTCGGTGAAGAGGCCGCGGCTTTGGTTCGGGTGTGCGGATGGCGGGGCTTGCCGCTCTGTTGGCGGCCTCTCCGAGTACTTGGTTCCTTCGCCTCCTCCCCACCCCCCTCGCCTAATCTCCCCCCTGGCGCGTTCTCTTCATCAGTCGGCTGGAATGCACGCCCCCATCCCCTCTGCAGGTCTCTTGCGGCGGCTGGGAGGGCCTCGTCGACGGCTGGTACACGCGGACAGAGGTGCGACAAGCCGGCAGCACCGCCGGCAGTTGCGACACCTACTTCTTCTCGCCCGCCGGGAAGCGCTTCCGCTCGCGCGTCGAGGTGGCTCGACACTTCGGACTCGACCAAGGCGGAGCTTGGGCGCCGCCCGCCTCCGCCTCCGCCTCCGCCCCCGCCCCCGCCTCCGCCCCCGCCTCCGCCTCCGCCTCCGCCCGCCAGCCCGGGCCGGTCGCAGGGCTGGGCGGCGACGTGTTTCGGGTCGAGGCGCTGCTCGCGCGGCGGCACGTCGGTGGAGAGGCCCAGTACTTGGTGCGCTGGGAGGACTACCCGCCCGAGCACGACAGCTGGGAGTGCGAGGACAACATCTTCGACGAGAGCCTGATCCGCGCCTTCAATGCCAGCGCCGCGTCCTCGTCCAGCGGCGGCGCCTCCGAGTCGGCAGCAGGCCCTCGCGCCGGCGTTTCTTTTTCGTCCTCCCGGCTTCCGGCCTACCTCTCCACGCCTTCCCCTGGGCGGCCCCACGCGGCGGCCGGGCGGGCGCCGAGTTTGCAGGGCGCTTTGACCGGGGCGGAGCTGCCGCGGTTTGTGCAGCTTGCCTCGGCGGAGGGGGCGCCGGGCGGCGGTGTGCCACCCCCCACTTGCCTTTGCGGTGCGCTGGCCGTGCTGCGCAAGCGGCGCTGGTGGTGCGCCGACGAGGACGGCGGCTGCAGCTTCGAGCTGTGGGCGTGCGGTCGCACCGACGACGGCACCGCGGGCATGCAGCCGCTGTGCGAGTGTGGCAGGCCGGCGGTGTGGATGGGCAGGAGGTGGTGGTGCGTGCGCGCCGATGGCGGGTGCGACTTTGAGTGGTCTCCTCCGCCGCCACCCGCGCCTCCAACGCTGGTGCCGCCCGAGGCGATCGAACGGCAGATGGCGCGTGACACCGCGGCGCTGCTCACGGCTGCCGCGCACGGCCCGCTCAACGCGTGGTCCTTCGTCGCACCAAGCGATTTCGGGCTCGGGCTCTGGGCGCGGGCGCCTCTCCGGCGCGGGCAGGCGGTCGGCTTGTACTCCGGGCCGCGGCTGCCGTGCAGCTTGCAGCGGCGCGGCACGTGCGCGCTTCAGATCCCGGGCGCCGACGCCGCCACTGCCTGCGCTTCGCGGCGTGTCGCTTTACGTGAGGAGGCACGGCGTAGGCACCCATGTCGTCGTCGACGGCGCGAGCGAGAATTGCCCGTTCAGCGTGCCCCGCTGCTGCGCGTCGTACGCCAACCACAGCCGCTCGCCCAACGCGCGGCTCGAGCTGTGGCCCGTGTTGCGCCCCGCACCGTGCGAGCTGCGCCAGCACGTGTCGTCGCGCCGGACGGGACGCGCCACAGCGAGTCGCAATTCTCTCTAGGTGCGAGGTGCGCCAGCACATGGTCCTCGTCGCGTCCGAGCCCATTTCCGCCGGAGGCGAGATCAGGATCGACTACGAGGGAGGAAGCTCTCGCGCAGGCAGCGGCAGCACCGCGTATTGGGGCGCGGAGACGGGGATGGGTGAGCCGCGCGAAGACGGCGCGTGGCGTGCCGTTCGGCGCCACCCTCCGCCGCCTCCGGCCACGTGCGAGGCAGTAGTCGCCGGTTGCCGGCACACGCTGCTTTGTGCGCCCCTTCACCGCGTGTGGTTGTGGACAGGCTGTGGTTGACGGTTTGGCGCGGCTGCAGAGGGCGGCGCGCGCATCGCAGGGCGGCGAGGACGTCGATGCGGCGTCGGCCGTCCTTGCTTGCTCAGTGGCGGACGAGACAGCGGCACCGCTCCCTTGGGGTGGCGAGCGAGGGGGCGACGCGCGCTTGCGGCTGCTGGTGCCGAGTCTAGCAAAGAAGTTGGCCGGGTTGCGAGCGCGCGTCGCGTCCTGCCAATGGGGCATCGTGGCGTCGCACTTGCCTGGACGCACCGGCGCCGAGTGCCGCGAGCGTTGGGCCGAGCTGCATGCGGAGGCGGAGGCGGAGATGGAGGAGATGGAGGCGGAGGAGATGGAGGAGGCGGAGGCGGTCGAGGTGGAGGCGTTCGAGGTGAGTGATGAGGAGGGGGCGCAGGTGGAGTCGGGAGCGGAGGCTATGGAGGTGGATGCTGCGGTGGTGGTCGCTGAGGGCGAGGAGGAGCAGGAGGAAGATGGCGTGGTAGAGGCCGCGGTGGAGGTGGAGGCGAGGAATGCATGGCTGTGACCTGTGTTGCGTGTCTTCGTCTTCTTGATGTGCGCCGAGTCGGCCGGGGCAATCAGTCAGCCGCCTCGGTGAGAACAATACGTCTTTCCACCTTCCACAAAAGCGCCCCTGGCGCCTCTACTAGTTGTTGTTATGGAATTGCGTTTTGTGTGGAGAAGTCTACCTTACCTTACCTCTTACCTGGAAACGCAAACGCCCCCAATCGCCCCCTCAGGCGGGGGCCGCCCGGGGGTCATACGCGACCCGAATTTGTTTGGAGGGCCTAAAAGTTTAAGGTGTTGCTGCGCAAAAGGGGTCGGACACAGGGCGCAGCTCATGCTAAGAGCTAGAATCGAAGCTAGAAGGGGAGACAGAGCGAACAACCACCCTGTCCCGTTATTGCGTACACCAACACAAAAGCTCCGTGACGACTCCGTATCAGCGGGCGGCGGCGGCGGCGAGGGCGTCGAGGGGGGGCTGACCCTGGTCGACGAGAAGACTAATCCTGGAAGATATTTTCCTTCCTTCCTTCCTTCTCCTCTGCGAGTTCATCGCTAACGCGACGGCAGCGGCGGCGACGGCGAGGTGTGGAGGTCGGCGTCCGCAGCGGCGACGTGGAGGGCGGCAGCAAAGGCGAGCTGGCCGCGAGCGGCGGTGCGAGGGAGTCAGACGGCGGCGGCGCCGCCGGCTGCGGTGGCGGCGTAGGAGCCGGCAGAGGAGCAAGTGCTGGACGGGTAGGCGGTGGCGGTGCAGGAGGCTTCGGCGGGGCTGCCGAGCTGTTGCTGTTGCGGTCGCTGCTGCTGCTACTTCTGTCGCTGCTCCAGTGCGGTGCAAGCACCAAAGTCGACCTGCGCGTTCCCGGCGGTGCAAGCTCCACGAACGACAAGCGCCCCTCCGACGGCAGGGCCACGCCTTGCTGGCCCGTCGGCCCTCTCCTTTGCCGCACGGATAACCGCCCTTTGCTGACCTGCTCCGCACCTGCCAATCTGGTCCGCAGCTTCAGCAGGGCGCGGGTGCTGATGGCGCAGAAGCGGCCGCGGAGGAGGAGTCCCGCCGCCGCCAGCGGCAAGGAGGTGTAGAGCGCCGCGTAGATGGCGCCTCGCCGCCCCTCGTCGAAGTCGTCGGCGCGGGCGTTGACGGCCGCGAGCAGCCGCACGCCGAAGGTGAGCATGGTCGCCGAGTGCAAGAGCGCGATGGCGTGCGCGCAAGCGCACATCGCCAAGGTCGGGAGGCGGAGGTAGGAGCGGCGGCGCCACGGCAGCAGGTAGAGCGCCTCGACGTTGAGAGGCGACAGCGCGAGCGCCACGGCCGTCGAGAGGAGCCTGCCGAGAGTCGACGACGCTGCCTCCTCCTTCGCGGCTGGCCACGCCGCCGACTCGTGAGCCTCGTGAGTCTGGCGAGACTGGCGAGACTCTTGAGAGAGCGAGGACGCCGACGAGGGCGTCTCCGGCGAGGAGTCTCGCGGCATGGAGAGAGCAAGGTGCAGCGGGGGAGTCCAGGGGAGCGAGGAGCGGCGGCTCGGGCGACTGCGAGGCAGTGACGGAGGCGGTGACGGCGGTGGGGTTGATATGTTGGACTTGCGGCGCCGGCGGAGAGACGACGGGGTTGCCGGTTGGACAGGGTGGGACGGGGTCGCCGGCGACGGTGACGAGAGTGCGGTCGGCGGAGAGGGCGGCGGCGGCGAGGGCGGCGCGGACGGGCAGGGCGGCCGCGGAGGGAGCGAGCGGCGGAGCACGTGAGCGGCGTACACCGTGAGGGCGGCGGATACGACCAGGACGGCGCTGAGGGTGGAGGCAGAGGAGATCCACCAGTGCGTTCCGAGGATGTCGCGGGCCCAAAAGACGCGGGACGCGAGGAAGCCGTCGGCGACAAGCTGAGGGGAGGAGACGGGGAGGCGGGAGTCAGCGCGCGCGCGCCGGGCGAGCACAGCCACAAGGGGCAGAGGACGGGAGCCGCCGTGTGGTCTGCCATCGGGGCACACACCTGCAAGCTGGCGAGGGG
>NW_005198467.1:414404-415429 GCF_000372725.1 Emiliania huxleyi CCMP1516 | reverse complement strand
GGGGGGGGGGGGGGGGCTCGCCTCGAGGAGTCCATCCGCCCCTGCGAGGATCGTGCTTAGAGCATAACTCGTAGATGTCGGGGGCAGGGGTGCAGAGGGCGGCTTCGGTGAAGATGGCGGTGAGAGCGACGGCGGCGGTGGCGGCGGCGGCATGCTTGGCGGCGGTGCAGATGGTGGTGGCGGGCTGGAGGGAGGCGAAGACGGATAGGGCGAGGGCAAGGGCAGTGGCGGGGCCGGTGGTGGAGGAGAGGGCGAGGTAGACGAGGGCGCCGCGGAATGCGGCGGCGGGGAAGGCGAGGCCGACGGGGGCGGCGGCGAGGGCGAGGCGGAGGGCGGCGGCGGCGAGGGCGAAGTGGACGGCGGCGGCGGTGACGGCGGCACGGGCGGTGGCGGCGGTGACGGCGGCACGGACGGCGGCGGCGAAAAGGGCGAGGCCGACGGTGGCGGAGGCGACGGCGAGGCCGACGGTGGCGGCGGCGAGGGCGAGGCGGAGGGGGGCGGCGGCGACGGCGAGGTTGACGGCGGTGGCGGCGGGGGCGACGCTGAGGGCGGCGGCGGCGAGGGCGAGGTGGACGGCGGCGGCGGCGAGGGCGAGGCCGACGGCGGCGGCGGCGACGGCGAGGCGGACGGCGGCGGCGGCGACGGCGAGGCGGAGGGCGGCGGCGGCGAGGGCGACACGGACGGCGGCGGCGGTGAGGGCGAGGCCGACGGTGGCGGTGGTGACGGCGGCACGGACGGGGGCGGCGGCGACGGCGAGGCGGAGGGGGGCGGAGGCGAGGGCGAGGCCGACGGCGGCGGCGGCGAGGGCGAGGCCGACGGCGGCGGCGGCGAGGGCGAGGCCGACGGCGGCGGCGGCGACGGCGAGGCGGACGGCGGCGGCGGCGACGGCGAGGTTGACGGCGGTGGCGGCGAGGGCGACGCTGAGGGCGGCGGCGGCGAGGGCGGCACGGACGGTGGCGGAGGCGACGGCAAGGCGGAGGGAGGCGGCGGCGAGGGCGAGGCGGAGGGCGGCGGAGGTGACGGCG
>NW_005198467.1:413327-414304 GCF_000372725.1 Emiliania huxleyi CCMP1516 | reverse complement strand
TCGACGAGAAGACTAATCCTGGAAGATATTTTCCTTCCTTCCTTCCTTCTCCTCTGCGAGTTCATCGCTAACGCGACGGCAGCGGCGGCGACGGCGAGGTGTGGAGGTCGGCGTCCGCAGCGGCGACGTGGAGGGCGGCAGCAAAGGCGAGCTGGCCGCGAGCGGCGGTGCGAGGGAGTCAGACGGCGGCGGCGCCGCCGGCTGCGGTGGCGGCGTAGGAGCCGGCAGAGGAGCAAGTGCTGGACGGGTAGGCGGTGGCGGTGCAGGAGGCTTCGGCGGGGCTGCCGAGCTGTTGCTGTTGCGGTCGCTGCTGCTGCTACTTCTGTCGCTGCTCCAGTGCGGTGCAAGCACCAAAGTCGACCTGCGCGTTCCCGGCGGTGCAAGCTCCACGAACGACAAGCGCCCCTCCGACGGCAGGGCCACGCCTTGCTGGCCCGTCGGCCCTCTCCTTTGCCGCACGGATAACCGCCCTTTGCTGACCTGCTCCGCACCTGCCAATCTGGTCCGCAGCTTCAGCAGGGCGCGGGTGCTGATGGCGCAGAAGCGGCCGCGGAGGAGGAGTCCCGCCGCCGCCAGCGGCAAGGAGGTGTAGAGCGCCGCGTAGATGGCGCCTCGCCGCCCCTCGTCGAAGTCGTCGGCGCGGGCGTTGACGGCCGCGAGCAGCCGCACGCCGAAGGTGAGCATGGTCGCCGAGTGCAAGAGCGCGATGGCGTGCGCGCAAGCGCACATCGCCAAGGTCGGGAGGCGGAGGTAGGAGCGGCGGCGCCACGGCAGCAGGTAGAGCGCCTCGACGTTGAGAGGCGACAGCGCGAGCGCCACGGCCGTCGAGAGGAGCCTGCCGAGAGTCGACGACGCTGCCTCCTCCTTCGCGGCTGGCCACGCCGCCGACTCGTGAGCCTCGTGAGTCTGGCGAGACTGGCGAGACTCTTGAGAGAGCGAGGACGCCGACGAGGGCGTCTCCGGCGAGGAGTCTCGCG
>NW_005198467.1:411967-413227 GCF_000372725.1 Emiliania huxleyi CCMP1516 | reverse complement strand
AGGTTGACGGCGGTGGCGGCGAGGGCGGCGCTGATGGCGGCGGCGGCTAGGGCGGCACGGACGGTGGCGGAGGCGACTGCAAGGCGGAGGGAGGCGGCGGCGAGGGCGAGGCGGAGGGCGGTGGAGGTGACTGCGGCTCGGACGGTGGCGGCGGCGACGGCGGCACGGACGGGGGCGGCGGCGAGGGCGAGGCCGACGGCGGCGGCGGAAAGGGCGAGGCCGACGGCGGCGGCGCCGAGGGCGAGGCCGACGGCGGCGGCGGCGACGGCGAGGCGAAGGGCGGCGGCGGCGACGGCGAGGTTGACGGCGGTGGCGGCGAGGGCGACGCTGAGGGCGGCGGCGGCGAGGGCGGCACGGACGGTGGCGGAGGCGACGGCAAGGCGGAGGGAGGCGGCGGCGAGGGCGAGGCGGAGGGCGGCGGAGGTGACGGCGGCACGGACGGGGGCGGCGGCGACGGCGAGGCGGAGGGGGGCGGAGGCGAGGGCGAGTCGGAAGGCGGCGGCTGCGAGGGCGGCACGTACGGTGGCGGCGGCGAGGGCGAGGTGGACGGCGGCGGCGGCGAGGGCGAGGCCGACGGCGGCGGCGGCGAGGGCGAGGCGGAGGGCGGCGGCGGCGACGGCGAGGCGGAGGGCGGCGGCGGCGGCGGCAAGGCGGAGGGCGGCGGCGGCGAGGGCGACACGGACGGCGGCGGCGGCGAGGGCGGCACGGACGGCGGCGGCGGCGACGGCGAGGCGGACGGCGGCGGCGGGGAGGGCGAGGCCGACGGTGGCGGTGGTGACGGCGGCACGGACGGTGGCGGAGGCGACGGCAAGGCGGAGGGAGGCGGCGGCGAGGGCGAGGCGGAGGGCGGCGGTGGTGACGGCGGCACGGACGGGGGCGGCGGCGACGGCGACACGGACGGCGGCGGCGGAGAGGGCGAGGCCGACGGTGGCGGTGACGGCGGCACGGACGGGGACGGCGGCGAAGGCGAGGTGGAGGGCGGCGGAGGCGAGGGCGAGGCGGAAGGCGGCGGAGGGAAGGGCGGCACGGACGGTGGCGGCGGCGACGGCGAGGTGGACGGCGGCGGCGTCGAGGGCGGCACGGACGGCGGCGGCGGCGACGGCGAGGCGGAGGGGGGCGGAGGGAAGGTCGGCACGGACGACGGCGGCGGTGAGGACGAGGCCGACGGCGGCGGCGTGGACGACGTCACGGACGACGGCGGCGACGGCGAGGTTTACGGGGGCGGTGGTGACGGCGGCACGGACGGTGGCGGCGGCGAGG
>NW_005198467.1:395646-397481 GCF_000372725.1 Emiliania huxleyi CCMP1516 | reverse complement strand
AGGGTCACAGAGTGGGTTGGCAGACGCCGGCGCGCAAGATTGCCAGGCGCTCGCCGCCGGGGCGGGCTCCTCCTCCGGAGGCTCCTTGACCGACGGCAGCGCCTCGCCGCAAACCGCCGCCTTCTTGAGAGCCGTGTCGATCTTGATGACCGGCTTGAGCGCCGGGTCGTTCTTGATGACGCCGGTCTCGTCAACGGAGGCCTCCGCGCCAGACTTTGCCGCAGCCTTCTTGAGGGCGCCCACGACGGTCGGGCGCTCAAACTTGGACCAGAAAACGGCGGGCGCGTGGGCGGCGAACATAGCCTTGGCCTTGTCCGAGTCGAACGCGCCCGCGTCGGGCGCCTTTTCCGCGGCCGGGTCCTTCTTGAGGTCCTCCGTGGCAGACTTTGCGACGGTGATGTTGACGTTGTTGACGCCGCACGCCTGTGGCGAGGGAGAGAACACGCAGGCTTTCAGAGACCGGAGGGGGGTGATCACGATCCTGGCGAGCGCACGCGCACCTTGGCTCCGAGGAGCGAAGGCGACTCCGACGCGGAGATGACGAGCGTGATGCGGCCGTCGTCAGCCGGCACGATTCCGACCTTCGCGAAGGACTTCATCGGCGAAGACTCGCCCTCGACGTCGTCCTCCTTCACGACGTCGTCCTTGACGCCGCACGCCTGTGGGCGAGAGCGCATACGCAGGTGTTCGGAGACGGGAGAGAGAATTGTTACCGGTGGGTGGGAAGCGATGAGTGCCAGGAGAGAATGCTGCGGCGCGCTCACCGTTGGGTCGGGCGTGTTGGAAACGGTCTTGGCCGGCTTCACGACCTCCTTGGCAACCTCCTCGGCGACGGGCGCCTCGGCGACGGGCGCCTCGGCGATGGTGGCCTCCTCGGCGACTGCCTCCGCGGCGGCGGACACCTTGGCGGCGGCGGACTTGGCGGCGACCTCCTCGGTGGCGGACTCCTCGGCCTCCTCGCCGCCCGCGTCAATGCCGTCCTTGAGCGGGCTGGGCTCGCTCTCGGGCGGGATGCCGACAGCCTTGGCCTTGGCCTTACCCTTGGCCGAGTCGACCGTGCCCGCGGCGGGCGCCTCTGCCGCGGCCAGGTCTTTCTTGATGATGCTCTCGTCGGAGGCCGCCGCGCCAGACTTTGCGGGGACGTCCTTCACGAGGGCGTTCTTGGCGCCGTACGCCTGTGGGCCAGGGACGATACGGCGGCGTTGGGACGGGAAGATCGCGCTGATAGGATGAACACGCGCATAGACAGGCGCCTCGGCTCCGAGGAGCGAAGGGGACTCCGACGCAAACGAGAGGACGATTGTGACTCGGCCGCCGTCGCCAGCCGGCACGAAGCCGACCTTCGCTTTGTAGTCGATGTTGTCCATGATCGAGTTGTCCTGTGCAAGTCGCATCATCATGAAAGTTGAGACGGGCGCTTGCATTGGATGTGCACAACAAAGCAGCTATATTGGAGGTGTACGGGGTCTGAAATGAGAGGGATGGGGACGGGGGGACAAAGTCGATCAGCCTGCGGGGCGTGGGGGGGAAAAGCGAGCTCAAGATGCTTGGACACGCGCGGCAGCTGGCTGGCAGAGGAGAGGGGCGGCAGACGCTCGGCGACGAAGGGCTGATGGACGTAACTGACGGCAGAGAAGGCGGTGTGGCAGAGGAGAAGGCGGACAGGCGGAGGCGGCGGTCCCTCAAGGGCGGCGGCGGGCCGGGTGGAGGCGGGCTGGGAGGCGGTGGCGAGGGCGGAGGACGCGACGGCGGCAGTGGAGATGGCGGCGGCGGACTCGGTGGCGGCGGAGACGGCGGCGGAGGCGAAGGTGGCGGTGGCGAGGGCGGTGAGAAGA
>NW_005198467.1:392541-393005 GCF_000372725.1 Emiliania huxleyi CCMP1516 | reverse complement strand
GGGGGGGACGCGCCGGACTCGTCGGTGAGCGCGCCGGCGATGACGACGCCGTCCGTGGAGAGCGGGACGAGCATCCCGAGCGACGCGTACGCGGCCTTCTTCTTGTTGAGCTCGGACGCCTCCGCCTCGGGCTCCGCGGCGCGCCTCTCCTCCCCTCTCACCTCGACATTGCACAGCCCCGAGTCGGAGATCGCGTTGCGCAGCACGGCGCCCTGCCCCCGCGCCGTCACGAAGACGCCTACGCATCGTCGTGCGGCCGACGCTTGCAGGGAGGGAGCAGGCAGAAGGCGAGGCCCGCGCGCCGTCGCAAGGACGCCTCGGCGCGACTGGCCGCGGATCGTGTTTCCTTCGACGCGCGGCGCGCCGCCCTCCCGGATCACAATTCCGTCCTTGTTGCCCTCGAGCAGGTTGTTCGCCACCTTGGGGGGGAGGGGGGAGGGGAGGGGAGAGGGGGGGAGGGGGGA
>NW_005198467.1:389887-391733 GCF_000372725.1 Emiliania huxleyi CCMP1516 | reverse complement strand
TGGTTTTTGGGCTTTGGACCTGGACCGGCCGCCCCCCTTGCCCTTCGAGATCGGAGGGGTCCGGTGAAACCCCTCAAGACTTACCTTGGCAGAAACCAACGATCTTGAACCCCCTCGCGCGAATGGTAGAAGAAAGCCTGGTCGGACCACTTTCAAATTCCGAGAGATTGTTTTTGGCTCGATGGTTACGCCCTCCGTACCTGGTTGCATTTCTTTGGAGGTTGAGGACGTGTGAGGAGGTGTATCCGGAGAGATGCGGGGAGATGCGGGGAGATGCGGGGAGATGCGGGGAGGTACCCCCGCCGCATCTAGGCTCCCCCGCCATGTCTCCCCCACATCTCCCCCGCCGCATCTAGGCTCCCCCGCCACGCCGCGCGCAGAGGCGCCCGCGACGTACACGGCGGCGGTGTGGCCGGTGTGGATGTGGTTCCCTTCGACGAGCGGGCTGCCGTCGTCGCCGATCGAGACGCCGATGCCGGTGTTCGCGTAGATCTCGTTGTCCTTGAGGGTGAAGCGAACCTCCTCCGACTCGAGGTGCGTGCCTCCGCAACAGGCAACAACACCTCGTGAGCTGTCCACTAGTCATCATTGATGAGTGAGCTCTCCTCCCGAGGCGCGCGCCTCCGCCGCCGTGGCAGTAGACGCCGCCGTACGCCGACGAGTGGATCTTGTTGCGCTCGATGAGCGGGAAGGCGTTGCGCTTGACCTCGATGTTCCACGAGCGGTGCGAGTGGATCTCGTTGCCGACGTAATGGCCCTTGCCAAACTCGTACACCAGCAGGCCGACGGTGCGACCGCCCCAGACCGAGTTCCCCTTGAGGACGGGGTTGCCGTGGTCCCAGACTCGCACCGCCGCCTTCCCGTTCTCGCGCATCTCGTTGCCCTCGTACGTCCCTCCGCCGCCCTTGTGCACCCACACGCCGCCGAGCTTGTGGCGGTGCAGCGTGTTGCCGCGCACGACCGGCGCAGCGTCGTCGACCGCCTCGACGCCAACGGTGTTCCGGAAGATGTCGTTCTCGAGGAGGGTCGGCGCCCCGCCGTCCTGCACGAAGACGCCGGTGCGGCGGTTGTTGTGCACGCGGTTGGCCTGCAGCAGCGGCGCCGCGTCCTGCCCCACAACCACCCCGTGGTGGAAGGAGTCGCGGATGTCGTTGTCCGTGAGCGTGCCTGCGAAGGGGCAAGGGTGAATGGCGCCGGAGACTGCGGGCCAGTGGCGCTCTCACGCCGGCGGCGGTGAGCGCGCCTCTGCCCGACGAGTGCACCCAGACACACGCAACCTCGACCGCGCTCGGCTTGGAGTGCCCCTCCTTGACCTCCTCCCGCCGCTGCTCGCGCAGCGTGTTGCGCAGCAGCGTCGGGTCCGACGACTCGACGATCTGCACGCCCGCGTCCATGTTGTTGTACACCTCGTTCCCCTCCATCGTCCCCATGCCGCCGTCAAAGTAGAGCACGCCCGACTGCAGCCCGTCGTAGACCACGTTGCGCCGCAGCGTCGGCGCGGCGCCCGACTCGACCGCCACGCCCGCCTGCGCGTTGGCGTAGATTGCGTTGCCCTCGAGCATCCCCCCCCCGCCCAGCAGCGCGTGCACGCCCGAGTCGGCGCCTGAGGGACGTGTCGTGGGCGTGTCGTGGGCGTGTCGTGGACGTGTCGCGCACATTGAGGGCGGAAGAAGGAGAGGGGGGGGGGAGGGGAGGGAGGGGAGGGGAGGAAGGAGAGGGGCAGGAAAGGAGAGAGGGACTGAGGGACAGGGAAGGAAGGGGACGGGATGTCGACGGGAGGGGAGGGCGAGACAGGGGAGGAAGGATATGGAAATAGGGAGATGGTAGGAAAGTAAAGAGGCTGAGG
>NW_005198467.1:386785-389787 GCF_000372725.1 Emiliania huxleyi CCMP1516 | reverse complement strand
AGAAGGCAGGAGCCTGTTGACGGTCGCAGACTTGTAGGGAGGGCGGGACTCCCGGCGCCACACACGCGACGACGGTCGAGGTGGGAGGCCGGTTACGTGGAAAGAGTGCGTGAGGGCGGGGACGGGGGAGACGACCAGAACCGCTCGCTGCGAAGAGGACGTCGTGGGGCAGGTACTCGAGGGGCTGCACCTGTTCAGCAGGCGTGTCCCGCTGTAAAGATCAGTTGGTGCTGTAGGGAAGGTGACGGCTGCACCTGGTCAAGAGAGGCGGATGCTGTGGAGAGGCGCCGAGGAATGGTCGGTCGGCGGAGAGGGGGGTGGGGCGGCTCCATGAAGAGGCCGGCGCACGAGTACGAGGGGTGGAGGAAGGACGTGTTTGCCTGGGCCGGTGAGACACGATGCGCAGTGTGAAGGGGAGGGGGAGGAAGGAGGTACGGAAGTGTCTCGGAAAGTGCCGTGTGCCGTGGTGGATCCGGTTCGCGCGCAGCGTCGGCCGGCACGCGCCGCGCAGCGTGACGCCCGACTTTGCGTTGCCCTCCACCTCGTTGCGAAAGTACTCCCCGGCCCCAGCGTCGTCGACGAGGAGTCCGCCCTGCCGCCTCCCGTGCAGCCAGTTGCGCGATGCGGCCGGGCAGCCACCGTTGAGCGCCGCGACGCCGTACGTGGCATTCGAGTGCACGTTGTTGCCGACGAGGCAGCCGCGGCCCTCCTCGTGCACCAGCACGCCCGCGTCGCCGCCGTCGCGCAGCATGTTCTCCAGCAGGAGCGGGTGCGCGCCTGCTCACAGCTAGAGGTGTGAAGAGACGCCGTTCACAGCCACGCCATGCTCTCCAGCAGGAGCGGGTGCGCGCCTGTTCACGAGCTAGAGGTGTGAAGAGACGCCGTTCACAGCCACGCCATGCTCTCCGGCAGGAGCGGGTGCGCGCCTGTTCACGAGCTAGAGGTGTGAAGAGACGCCGTTCACAGCCACGCCATGCTCTCCGGCAGGAGCGGCTGCGCGCCCTCGGTGATGAGCACGCCGGCGCCCGCGTTAGCGTACACCTCGTTCCGCAGCAGCACTCCGCGCGCGGCTGCGTACAGGTAGATGCCCGCTTGCTCGCCGTCGTGCACGGTGTTGCGGCAGAGGAGGGGCCGTGTCTCGCCGCCCCACACGAGCACACCCGCCTTGCGGTTGCGGGAGACGTCGTTTGCTGCCACGCGGCTCGTCGCGCCAGACGAGAGGGAGATGCCGCACTCGCCTCCGCCGCGGACGCCGTTGTACTCCACCGCCGTGCTCGACCCCTCGCACACGCGCACGCCAGCCTTGCCCGCGCCAACGATCTCGTTCGAGCGCACGCAGCCGCGCGCGCCCGCGGAGCACAGCACGCCCGCCGCCGCCGGCGCCTCGCGCAGCGCGTTGCCGACGACCAGCGGCGCGGTGCCGCGGCCGGAGATTGCAATCTGAGCGCCGCCGTTGCGCTGCAGCTCGTTCTTGCGCGCCACCCCCCGCGCGCCGGACGAGAAGGACACGCCGCCGCCGCCGCCGCCCCGCACCGAGTTGCCCTCGACGACGGCGGCGGCTCCGTCAGCCACGGACACGCCCACGCCGGCATTGTCCTCGATCCGGTTGTTGCGCAGCCGCGGCCCTGCGACCAGCGCCGCCGCCTCGATCGCCGCCTCCTCCTCCGCCGCCGCGGGGAGGGCGTCGAGCGCCGGCGGGGACAGCACCTGAAAGGTGAGGTGACAAGGCCAGGCTCCCGTCTCCACACACACACACACACACACACACACACACGCACACACACATACACGAGGGGGTGGGGCAAGGGGCCGGGCTAGTCCCTCGCGACTCCACGTCTAGACGACAGGAGCTGGCACGGCATTCAAAGTGCAAGGCCCAGTGCGCGTGGGTGAGCGGTGTGTGTGTGTGTGTGTGTGTGTGTGTGTGTGTGTGTGTGTGTGTGTGTGGGTGGGTGTGTGTGTGTGTGTGTGGGTGTGTGAGGGAGGGAGGGAGGGAGCGAGAGAGAGAGAGAGAGAGAGAGAGAGAGAGAGAGAGAGGGGGGGGGGGGGGGAGAGCGAAAAAAGGGGGGGGAGAGAGAGAGACTGTGTTGGGGAGGGGGGGGGAGGGGCGGGGGCAGCACCCTTGCGACATCCTACGCCGCCCGCAGCAGCGACGCCCACTTTTCCTCCTAGCTAACCAAACGGGGGGACTCGCTACCCCCTCCTACTACTTCAGCAGCGACGCCCGCCCCTCCTCCGAGAGCGCCTCGCCGACCCCCTTGGCAGCAGGCGAAGCGCGCTCTCCCGCCCCCAGCTCTTCCGCCGCCGCCTCTCCCGCCCACGCCGCCGCCGCCGCCTCCGCCGCCGCCTCCGCCTCCGCCGCCTCCGCCGCCTCCGCCGCCACAGCCTCCGCCCCGGCCGGCCCCGCCGCCTCCGCCGCTCCGGCTTCCGGCACCAGAGGCGACGCCTCCACCGCCCCGCTGATTGAGACGCCGTCGGCTGCGCCGCCCGCGATAGAGCAGGCCTGAGAGGGGGGGGGGGGGGGAAGGTGAGGGTGAGGGTGAGGGTGAGGGTTATGGGTAGGGGTAGAGGTTGGGGTTGGGGCAGGGGCAGGGTGAGGGCTCTATGGCTGTGGGCAGGGTTGGGGTGATGGGTACGGCGAGGGGTGCGGAGAAGGGTCGTGGCTGCAAGCCTCGATGAGGGGAGACGCGCGCTCGACCCGCACGCCATGTCCGCCGCTGGCGCTGACACTGTTCTTGCGCAGCAGCGGCGCAGCCCCTGCGTGAGGGATACTCCGACATGGGGGCGGGAGGACGGTACACTGTACAGCGTCTTCCGAGCGCCGCGTGAACAAGCGAGGGGCTGCGAGGACAGCGGAGTGCGGCGGAGTGTGAGTGTCTTCTCGAGCGCTGGCTGGGAGACAAGAGTGCGTGGTGGTCGGCTTGCTAGCGCGCTGCGCCGTCAAAGATGAGGAAGCCCGCCCCTCCCGCGCCGCTCACCTAAGACTCGTTGGCAGCTGATTC
>NW_005198467.1:354908-386685 GCF_000372725.1 Emiliania huxleyi CCMP1516 | reverse complement strand
TGGGCGACTCTATGATTAGATGCTCTAGAGCTCTACAGGAGTAGGTGACTCTCTGTGATTAGATGACTCTATTAGATGCTCTAATTAGGTGACTCTATGATTAGGTGAGATAGGTGACTCTATGTTAGGTAATGACTACATGAGTAGATGCTCTATGATTAGGTGACTCCATGTGAAAGGTGGCTCTATGGTGAGAAGGCCTGCCGCCCTCCACCGCGCTCTCCTCCACCAACAGCGAGCTGGCGCCGCGGGCGGCGATGGCGGCGCGGCGCGCCCCCCTCACAACCGTCTTGCGGACGGTCGCTGCGCCGCCTTCCCCAACCTGGACGCCACGCAGGAGTGATCTCGCGGACTCTCGAGTCCTCTCGGCTCCTCTCGCCTTCCCCAACCTGGACGCCGCTGCCGGCCGGGCTGTCGATGGTGCACTTCTCCAGAGTCGCGCGCGCCCCCGCGCGCACCGACACGGACGCGTGTCCCGCCCCGCCGCCGCCGCCGCCGCCCTCACCTCCGCCGCCGCCGCCGCCGCCCTCACCTCCGCCGCCGCCGCCGCCGCCGCCCTCACCTCCGCCGCCGCCGGCTCTTTCTCCCGAGAGCTCGCACGCTCGCAGCGTGGCCGAGGCGGCCTTGCCGGAGAGGAGGAGGGCGCTCTCGCGGCAGCCGCGCACGGCCACGCCCTCGGCGGTCAGCGCGCAGCTCGAGAGCACGAGGAACCCGCAGCCGCCGCACCGGGCCAGCTCTCCGCCAGACACGCGCAGAGCGCCTCTCGCCGCGAGCACGGCGCCGTGCGAGGAGGGGGCCTCGAGGGTGCAGGCGGAGAGGGAGGCGGACGATCCGTGCACCAGCACCGCGGCGGAGAGCCGCGCCGCCGAGACTGCCACCAGCCGGCAGCCATCGATCGAGACGCCGTCTCCGGCGGCAGCGCCTCGGACCTCCAGTGCGTAGGCCGGAGCCTTGGGCGTGTCGATGGGCTGGCGAGCCTCGAGGTTTGCGACGCGCACGGCGCTTCCAGCGCAGACAATTGCGCTCCCGTCCGAGCCCTCGACCACCGTCGACCCGGCACCCTCACCGAGGAGCGAGACGCCGGCCGGCACGTGCAACGTGCCCTCGCGGTATGTCCCAGCGCCGAGTAGGACGGTCCCGCCGCCCAAGGTGGCGGCGGCGGTCAGCGCGGCGGCAGCGCTGGGGTACTCGGTCGCGTCGGCGCCACCATCAGGGCGGAGGCGCGCGGTCGGAGGCATGTGTGTGTATGTGGCTTGGTTTTGGTTCACGTAGGAATCCTAACCAGGCAGGTTCAGGTTCAGGCAGGTTCAGGCAGGTTCAGGCAGGTTCGTTGTGAAGAGTGGGCGCGCCACAGCGGCCGTCACACGACGCTCGGCTGGCGAATAAAAGAGCGAATCAGGGAGAACCGGAGCCCCGGGAGGGCGGGCGGTGGAACCCTGCGGACTCAGGGCCGGTGCTTTGATTGACGCAGTATATTGTACTTCGAGGTAGTATGAACTCAGAACGGCCCCCCGAGAGCGCCTCTTCGACGCCCACGGGTCCCAGGGGGTCGGAGGGGTTGCGAGAGCGCCTTGGCTATTTTTTGTTTGAATTCTGGAGGCCGTACAAACATGTAACGTGCGTTCCACGTGCCCGTCCCCAGCAAGGACAACATGCTAGCCCAGCAGGCCGCTCCCACCGCCGCCCGCGGCGGAGGCAAGGCGGCAAAGGGTGGCAAGGGCGGCGGCAAGGGCGGCGGCAAGGGTGGTGGCCGTGTGGCGCACCAGACCCACTTTGCGCCGCCGCCCTCAACGCCCGATACTCGGTTGAGCCGGCGGAGCGACGGCGGCGGAGTTGCGGCCGCCGGCGACCTCACACAGCGTCGAACGCCGTAGAGACGGCCCCGAGAGCCGCCGCCAGGTGTGCCACGACCGCGGTCGCGAGGCTCGTGGCGATGGATGCGCCAGACCCGCTTGCGCCGCCGCCCTCAACGCCCCCGGCCGATACTCGGTCAGAGCCGGCGGAGCGACGGCGGCGGAGTTGCGGCCGCGGGCGACCTCACACGGCGTCGAGCGCCGTAGAGACGGCCCCGAGAGCCGCCGCCAGGTGTGCCACGACCGCCGACGCGAGGCTCGTGGCGATGGATGCGTCAGACCCGCTTTGCGCCGCCGCCCTCAACGCCCGATACTCGATCAGAGCCGGCGGAGCGACGGCGGCGGAGTTGCGGCCGCCGGCGACCTTCCCCTCGACCACGCCGCCGACCCGTCGACAAGCACACGTGGACTGCCATCGAGAAGAAGGAGAAGGATGGTGGCGCATCCGGAGCCCGCGGGCGTGGCGTGGGCGGGCGCGGGCGCGGGCGGACGCGCGGGAACCCCGCCAGCGGAGGCGGCAATGCCTCTGGCGGCTCTGCAGGCGGCGCGCGGCGCGCGCCCCTCGCCGGTCTCCCGCACGCTCCTGAGGGCCGAGAGGGCCGAGAGGCGGGGTCGGTGACCCGGGGGCATGGGCGGTGCGGCCCGCGCCGCGCGCGGGCGCGTGGCAGCCCGTGAGTGCCGAGATCGGGTCCGTACTTCGACGTAGTATGGGCCCCCGGAGGCCCATCTACAGCAGCGGCGAAGTGAGCGTGTTTGTGGTGTTGGTGTGGCGTCTGAGCTTGGATCTGTGACTAAAGCCGGTTACCACTGATGGATCCCCACCCGAATAACACACAGTGAGCGCCCCAGCGCTTCACTACGCCCTCCGCGCGAAATCGCTAGTGGTGCTTTGTGGTAGTATATTGTACTTTTGAGTAGTATGGGTACGGTTCCCGAGACCGCCTGATACGGGATGCTGAGTGAGGACCGGTGTACGTGCGTGGTGTACAGTGTCGTGTCTACTAGCTCCGAGTAGAGGGGGCGTTCTGAAGTTAAGGGGAAACCCGGTACACGGAGCCAACCCTCGGAGACCTGTGTTTACTTTACGGCCCTTGCCCTGCGAACGCGCACCCCCGGGGCTAGGGCTTTCTTGCCCGCAACCCGATCCCGATCATCCGGCCCGCTGGGTGCGCTTCTGAGCTCCCCGGCCCTGGATGTGAGGCTGATGACTGCACTCCAAGTGCTCCAAGTGCGCCACCCAAGTGCGGGGGCCGGGGGCTCGGTTTTGGTTCACAGCCTTGTTTGTATTCAGAAGAATTTAAACAAAAGAACTCCCTCTTTTATCGGTAGTCGAGGAGCAGCGCAGTGTTCTGTGTGGTGTGTCTGTGTGGTTCTCCGCAGAGCCTACCCAACCCCCCAAAGAGCCGGAACCCAAGCGAAGGTCGGTGAGCTGCTCACGTTACGTTACCGATCCTACCGGTGTACCTGTGTTAGTGCCAGTGCGGGTTAGTCCCGTGCCCAGTGTCGTGCGAGGGAGTCCATCCTACCGGGTACCCAAAGAGCCGAACCCAGCGATGGAGGGCGCAGGGTCCCTGAGCTGCTCCGACGCGGCCGTGCTAGCGGCTGAGCGAGGCGAGGAAGAGGCGGTGCTGGCGTGGCTCGAGGGCGGCGGGCGGGCCAACGCGACGTACGAGAGAGGCAAGCTGAGCGGCAACACGCTGCTGATGGGCGCCGCCAACTACGGCCACGAGCGGGTGGTCGAGCTGCTGATACAGCACGGCGCGGATATCAACCTGCAGAGCAGCGACGGCGACACCGCGCTGATGAATGCCGCCGAGAACGGCCACGAGCAGGTGGTCGATTGGCTGATACGACGCGGCGCTGAGCTCAACCTGCAGAGCAGCAAAGGCTACACCGCGCTGATGTTCGCCGCCGACAGAGGCCACGAGCGGGTGATCGAGCTGCTGCTGCGGCACGGCGCGGAGATCAACTTCCAGGACAGCAAAGGCGGCACCGCGCTGTTGGGCGCCGCCGAGTACGGCCACGAGCGGGTGATCGAGCTGCTGCTGCAGCACGGCGCTGAGATCAACCTGCAGAACAGCGACGGCGTCACCGCGCTGATGGCTGCCGCTGTCGGAGGCCACGAGCAGGTGGTCGAGCTGCTGATTCGGCGCGGCGCTGATGTCAAGCTGCAGGGCAGCGCCGGCCAAACCGCGCTAATGCTCGCCGCCCGGGAAGGCCACGAGCGGGTGGTCGAGCTGCTGATTCGGCACGGCGCTGAGATCAACTTGCAGAGTGGCGGGGGCGTCACCTCGCTGATGGGCGCCGCCCACGACGGCCACGAGCGGATGGTCGAGCTGCTGCTGCAGCACGGCGCGGAGATCAACCTGCGGGACCGCGACGGCCGCAATCCGCTGATACACGCCGCCATCAACGGTCACGAGCGGGTGGTCGAGCTGCTGATACGGCGCGGCGCTGAGATCAACCTGCAGGACAACGACGGCGACACCGCGCTGATGCGCGCCGCCTACAGCGGCTGCCCCACCGTCGTGCTCCGCCTGCTTCGGGCTGGCGCGGATACAAAGGCTCGCGCTGCAGACGGCAGGTCCGCGCTGCAGATCGCCAAGGAGGAGGCGGCCAAGGTGTTAGCTACTGCCGACGCCGCCAGTGCTCCCGAAGCGGACCACGCCGGGTGCGTGCGCGCTCTCACAGAGCACGCAGCGGCGCTGAGGGAGGCGCAAGCGGCGGAGAAGGCGGCCGAGAAGGCGCTGGAGGCCAAGGGGCGGCGCGAGCAGCGCGAGCGGGAGGCGGCGGCGGCGGCGCGAGAGCGGGAGCGGGCGGCACGACAGCGCGAAGCAGAGCGAGTGGTGGACGAGGCGCGGCGAGCGGCGGACGCGGCGGCGCTGGAGGAGCAGAGGCGAGCCATTGCGGCGGAGGCGGAGGCGAAGCTGGCCGCTGAGCGCGCGGCAGCAGAGGAGACGCTGCGGGCGAGGGAGGCGGAGAGGCGAGCGGCTGAGGAGGCGCAGCGAGAGGAGCAGCGGGCGGCCGCGGCGGCGCGCAAAGCCGCTCGGGCAGAGGCGGCGCGGCGCGACAAGGAGGCTGCGGACAGGAGGGCGGAGGAGGAGAAGGCGAGGCGGCGCGCAAAGGCGGCGGAGGCAACGGCGGCCAAGAAGGAGGCCAAGGCGAAGAACAATAAGGCCAAGAAGGCGCCGTCTGCCTGCACGCTCGAGGAGGAGCGGAGGGCGAAGGCTGCGGCAGAGCTTCGCGCGCAGGAGGAGAGGGCGGCGCAGCTGGCTGCTGAGCAGGAGTCGGCGAGGCGGGCGGAGCGAGAGGCGGCAGAGCTAGCGGGTGCGGCAGAGCGGGCGGCGCTGCGAGAGGATGCGGAGCTGGCAGAGGCGCTGCGCCAGTCAGAGGCGGATGCGGAGGAGGCACTGGCGCGTCGGGTGTCGCGGTGCGAGGAGGCGGTGAGCAGCGAGTCGACCGGCGGAGGCGGGGATTTGCCGCTGCGTGTCGAGCGGCTGGAGGCGAGCCTCGGCGCGGCGACCGAGGGCAGCCTCGAGGAGCGGGTCAGCGCCATCGAGCGCTTGATCGGGCCAGAGGCGGGAGAGGCGGCGGAGCAGCATCTGCCAGTCACCGAGCCGCTTGCTGCCGTCTCACTAGCCGACGCCGGCCTCGACACGGGGCGGCCAGCCCCCGAGTCCACGATGGGGGGAGAGACCACGTGTATCGTGTGTTTCGCGAGAGCCAAGTCGCATGCTGCGGTTCCGTGCGGGCACTTGTGTGCTTGCGGGCCATGCTCTGAGCTGATGCAAGAGTGCCCTTACTGCCGTGAGCCAGTGATGATGTGGATGGTTCCGCGTCCAGTCTAGACTACCGTAAAGTATGTTTGAGTCAGTAGATTATGTTTGACAAGTCGGAGCAGACGGCATCGACCGCCGCGAGGGGGAACGCTCAGAAGACTCTGGGGGGGCGCGGGGGCCCCCGGAGGCACCGTGCGCCGCGCCGCAGTGCGGAAACGGGGCCCCGGCGCTCAGAGTCGCTCAGAGCACCAACTTCCCGATTAAGCTAGGTTAATCAGAGGGAAGATTTGGAGAGATCTCGAGGAGTACATACAGATAGACCCTCCAACCATCAGAAACCTCCGACCTGATTGGTCGCACTGACCGCCGACAGATCACTCCAGACAGCAGACAGGCCGACGTCTGCACGCGGCCGGCCGGGCGAGAGGCTTGACACGATCCGACCCTGCGACCCTGACGCTGGTGCTCCAGTTATCAGACATGCACTGCTGACTGCTGCCACACTGTGCGACCTGTGCTGGCCCACTTGGCGGCCTTCCCGGTCAGTGGTGAGGCGCAGTTCAGAACTGTCGATGGCGCGATGCCGCACTGGTCCCACATTGGTGACACGACACCACACGTTTGCCGGTCCAAGAGAGAGGCACCGGCGCTGTCCCGAGAAGGTGCGTGGTCCCTCTTGACTGCCCATGCGCGCGAGGCTGTGTAGGCATAGCCTCGAGAGTGCCAGCAGCCAATCCGAGGCGACGCGCATTGCGCCAGAACGCAGAAGCGTGCACACGATGGAAGGACACCTTCCTACTGGCCGTACGATCAGGTCGTCACTGAATGCTTGATACTAAGGCCGCGAGCTATGCAGGCGGTCACAGTTGAGCACATCATGGCACGGGCAGCAGCGCCGAAAGGATGTCGCAAGGCGTGATAGCATGGCCGAACTCCCATGAAAACAAGTAAAGAATGCCCACAAATCCCGAAAAAATCGGCGCCTGCGGCGGGCCATGGGACCCCATCTCCCCCCCGCATGGACACCCTCTGGGGCCCCCGCGCCGGCCCAGAGGCTCCCCCCGAACCCGCACCCATACCGAGGACAAGCGACAACTAGTACGCGGGCGCGAGCGTATAATTCGCAAATGGGACAAAGCCGGCAACGCTCGCGAGGCCTTGCAGCCGCGCGAGGTCGCACTTGCACGCGAGGCGGACCTCCTCAAGGCCGTTCTCGAGGGCGAGAGGGGCGGAGAGCAGTCGCCGGAGTGGGGTTGGGATTGCGCTTCCGTTGGGTAGGTACCACGCGTTCGGATCGGCTAGGTAGAGGGCCGCCTGCACCATCAAGCCGACGGCGGCAGTGGCACCGACGAGGACGCCTCGCCCCGCCGTGCCGCTCTCCACATGCGCGCGAAGGCTCGCGCTGAGAAGTGGCACGCTGTGCGCGACGAGCGACTGCGCCGCGAGCACGCATAGCGATGCGACTCGCACCGGGCGGACGTAGAGGAGCGCGAGGGCGAGAAACGTCGACACAGAGACACCGAGAAGGAGCGCGGCTGCCCATCGCCGACGGTAGCCTCTCATGCACGTGGAAGGCGCAGAGGCCGCTCCGCCTCCGGTCGGCGAAGACAACATCTCCGACACCTCCGATCGGCCGTCTGCCATCGGCTCCAATTCCTCTTGATATGCACCGCCGTTCTCCGCTCGTGGCAACAGCCCCTCGAGAATGCCACCTACCCGCCTTCCCATGTCGACGCCAACGGCGACTGCGGCAGCCGCCTCATTCCGCAGCACCGTTACTGCTGCAAAGCCACCCGAGTACAAGCCCGACATCACGGGCTGGTACGAGGCTGGGTCGAAGAGCGCGCGTCGCTGCCGCAGCACAGAGAGTCCCCGCTTCACCTCTCCCAGACCGGCAGACGAAAAGGCCTGGAAGACCGTCAGCGTGAGCGTGAACGAGGCTCCATAGCAGAGAATGATTGCGTCGATAACAAGAGGGGCACAGGAGAAAAGCTGGACCCAGTCTCGAGCCGCTCTCTCTCCCTTCTTTTGCGCGCTCGGCGACGACGCGAATGCGGGCTCGCGTGATTTCAGCATGTCGGAGCCGCGTCCTTTGGTCGATTTCGGCCTGTTTCGGCCGATATTTTGAAGAAAAAGGGGGATGTCTGTGAGCCCGAGAGCGATATGCCCTGTCCGCCTTGCGTTGTTTCATAACACGAAGGCTAAGCTCAGAAAAAAAGCAAACGTTTTCTCAGCACGATATCTCTTCCACGAGCCAATCCAAAGGACGCGGCGAGAAGCAGCGGAGGCGAGGGTTTTGGTGCGCCATGTGGGATAGCGTGAAGGCGATCAGCAACACACTCGCTTCGAGCGTCGAGCAGGTGGGAGGTGCTGTGCTGGACGGTGGCGCAGCCGTTACCGAGACAATGGCTGCTGTCGGCGAGCAGGTGGGCGGTGCTGTGCTCGATGTCGGCGAGCAAGTGGGCGGTGCTGTGCTCGATATCGGCGAGCAGGTGGGCGGTGCTGTGCTGGATGGCGGCGCGGCTATCGCGGGCACCTCATCATGGTTGGTCGATGAGGCAACGGATCACCTCGACAAAATGGCTCTCGGTCATCGCTGCGGCGGCACCTCCAATGTTCCGAGCGCGACTCTGTCGGCACAGCAAACCGGCTCCGCCGTCGCCACAGCCGCCGTCGCCACAGCCGCCGCCGCCACAGCCGCCGCCGCCGCTGCCACACCTTCCGACGGCGGTCGCAGTTTCGCCGCCTCGCGATACAAGACCCTGTACGAAGAGATGCCACGCGTGACCTATGCCTATGAGCTGCAGCGCGCGCTCCACAGCTTCGTGCGAGCCTGCGCCTCCCACCCGACGATGCGGGTTCCCGCGCCTGAGGGGGACGCGTTCTTCGGCCGGCTTCTAAACGAGGCTCTCGCCGCCGGTGGCGTGGCTGAGATACTCGACGAGGCAGCCCTGAGCAGGTTCGCAGTGCGCGTGTGGACCTCGCAGCAGCTCTGGGGCGGGCGCGAGTTCTGTTCTCTGCTAAACCAGGCCATTCGCGAGGACGGCACCCGCGCGCCCGCCACGCTGCGGCCTGCAGTGATACTCTGCCGCGCAATCAACGACGTGCTGTGCTGCGGCAATCGCAAATCGGGCGCCAGCGAGTGGCCCAGTGGCCCAGGCGCGCTGCCGCCGCTGCTCGGCCAGTGGGTGAGCGCCAGCTGGAGTTCGGAGGCAGACGCCACATTTCGAGGGGGTGCGCTGCCGGCGGAGCACGAGCCCTTCTTCACCGTCGGCAGGCGCTTTCGCACCTGCATGTTTGTCGCAACCTCCTTCGATGAGGCGGTCGCGCGGCAGTTTATGGCGCGCGCGCCCGCCGACATGCAGCCGGTGCTGTGGCGGGTGCGCTTCGACCCGGTGCGTCGCTGCAAGCACGTCAACTATGTCGGCGCGCTCTCGACGGCGAGCTCGCGCGAGGCGGAGTTCCTCTTTCCTCCCTATTCGGTGTTCTCCGTGCTGCGGCTCGAGCGGTCGCAGCGCCACCTCATGGTGGAGTTGCAGGCGGCCGTGGATAATTTGCACGAACCGATCGAGCTGCCGCTCGCGCCGTGGTCGTGAAGCTCGTTGCTCGTTGCACTAGTATGATTCGCTCTTTGACGATATTCGATATTACTACCAGCTACCTTTTGAACACACGGAGTCAGACCGATTCTCGCATCTCGGGAGTCGCGGGGGTGACGCCGAGCCGAGCGAGCGAGAGGCAGAGCGGGCGACCCTACTCGTGACGAGCGACACACAGACAGACTCACAAACACGACAAAAACCGGCGCAAAAAAAACGCATCAGATAACACCAATCTATATGAACGTAACTTGTACTTGCGCACGAACTACGTAAATCGTGTCAACTCGCACGTTTAGCGTGTCGTCCGGCGCGAGGAGGGCGTTCCGGTGGCGCCGTCGTACGATGCCTGCAAGTGCCTCAAGCATAATAACGCGAGTCGGCGTCGCCCCAATGCGCCCCTCAGCCATCTGTCCTCTGCCCGTGGTCAGACGGAAACCGGTAATGCAGAGGCGGCGGTATTCGTGGACTAGCTGCTCCCTCCCCATGCCCCGTACCTCCTCTAGCACGGCTTCATCCAGGGTCGTGCTTTCCAGGACTGCGCGGAGTGCCGCCTCGAGGGTCAGTGTGGTGTATGGACATTCGAGGGCGAGGTGGCGTGTCGTTTCAATTGCTCTCACGCCGCCCAGTGTAGGCCGCACAGGTCGCACAGCCCCTGTCGACGTGGCTTCTCTTACATCTTCGCGGCCCAACCGGTAGGCGGTAGCGCATCAGTCAACACTGAGTACGCCGTGTCCGACGTCGGTCGTGATAGGGACCTGTCGTGGATGGAGCGGAAGATAGACCGCGCTATCCTTCGTTCATCAGAGGCTGCGCTCTCGCCATTCCTCTCTCCCCTCGTCGCCGTCGCCATCGTCGCTGTCGCCCTCGCCGTCACTTGCCTCATCTCTGCCCCCGTCCCCACCGACGTCGCTGCCGTCGGAGGGGTTAATTGCGGCGGTAAAGGCGTCCAGGAGTGGGCCAGCGACTGCCTCCTGCGCTAGTCACTCATCCTCCTCCTCGGATGCGTCTCGCCATCGCACCTTGTACTCCGGTTCCCCTCGCTCGATGTTTGTGCGCTGCGCCAAGATGCACTCAATTTCCCACTCTCGGTTCGCATCGTCTTGGATCGCGCGCCCTTCACGTTCGGTATGAGCTAATAGATCATTGAAGCGCGTCGTGGCCGTTGCATCGTCCGGCGGGCGGGATGGGTCAAAGTTCCACAGCAGGTCGCAGCCGAGCTTGCGGTTGGGGCCGCATCCGCCGCGCATCGCCATAATCTCGGGCGGCGTGCCGCGGCTCATCGTGTCGATGAAGAAGGGCGCCACAGGCTTGAGGACGACCGCGCTCGAGTCTGCGAGCAGCACGCTGATGCCCTCCTTGAGGAAGGCTCGGTGACGGCTCAGAGGAGATTCAGGGGAGGTTTCATAGCAGCACCGCTGCTGCCCGCCTTGACCAACGCCGCGGCCGCCATGTGCCGCTCGGCCAAAGCCCGCTGGATGTGCCTCCTCAGCCGGCTGGTCGGGTCAACCCACGCCTGGAGGGACCACGGGGCGGCGGCTGATGTGAAGCGTGGTAGGAGAGTGGCGCAGCGTCGAGAGCGAGAGGCACGTTGAGCCCGGCGGTACCGTTGCTGGTCGCCACGCCGCGACCGCGCAGGAAGGACAGCACGTCGCCGTCGAGCGAGTGCACGAGGTGGTTCTCCACGCCCACCTGGAGCCGACTTCCGAGACGGTTGAGAACGACCCACGGAGAGAGCGCACGGGGGCTCCCAGCCCGCCTTGGCGGCTGCGCGGTACCAGTTCAGCGCGAGGAGCCGAAAGTCAAAGTCCGCCGCGCAGAGCAGGACGAAGTTGTCCCTCAGCCGCGACTTTGCCACCTCGACGAGGGATGCGTATCGATGCGACGGGAACGGGTCGCTCCTCCGCCTCCACCCCGGCGGCGAGCCGTAAGTATCTGCGAGCTTCACTGGCACGTGCTTGTAGGGCTGGCTCCAGTGCTGGTAGCCCTTGAGGTTGCCCTCTCCTGGCCGGCAGGCCCGGCCGCCGCAGCGAACGTCGTGCGTCGGGGACAGCGGCAGCGGCGCGGCCGAATCGGCGCTGGCGCCATCGGCGAGCTCACGCCGGCGGAACTTCTTGTGCTTGCCGTCCGCAGCGTCGAGGCCGAGGGCGACGACGGCGGTGAAGAGGAGGAGCCTGGCGCCGGCTAGGCGTGGCATGTACACAGCCGCAACGAACGTGTTGCGTCGACGATCGGTCGCGAGAACGTGTTGCGTCGACGATCGGGTCGCACACAGGTGCTCGTTGTGGGGCGAGGCAAGGCGCGATACAGTTGCGGCTAAAGCGGCCGGGCGTGACGTGTCAGAAACTTTGAGTAAACAGCACGCGGGCTAGGGCTCTCTTGCCCGCAACCCGATGCCAATCATCCGGCCCGCTGGGTGCGCTTCTTAGCTCCCTGGCCCTGGATGTGCGGTTAATGACTGCACTCCAAGTGCTCCAAGTGCGTGTGCGCGCACTTGCGCCGTATTTGCTTTTCGCTCTGCAGTGACAGCCCCGCGCGAAACCGCTGGCCGAATGTATGGTAATTAATGAATTTTCATCTACATATCACTCTGAATCATCCCAGACAGAGTGGTTGATACACATACCGCCTCTCGAGGGGAGCATTAATTATCGCCACGTGCGCGGAAGTTGCGCTTGTAGTTGTCCCACTGATCATTCTGCTCCTCAAGGCTGCCGGTGAGCTCCTTGCTTGTGTTGGCGGCGGCCTCGCGCGTCGCCTTGCGCTTCTCGTGCCAGCGCCGCTTTTCGTCGGCCGCGCGCTTCGCCCTCGAGCTTCGCCCTGCGCTCCATCGGCGTCATCTTGTTGGCCTTGCGCTTCTCTGCAGCAGCGTGCGAGACGGCGAGCTGATGCCCAGGCGCCTCCGGCTGCGCCTGCCGGATGACGCCGGCGCGCCTACGCGAGAGCCTGACTGTTGTTCATCTTTCTACATACATACATACGCGAGTGCTGCGCCGGCGCCGCGTCCTCGGCGGCGGACGACGTCGTGGACGGCGCCGGAGCGCGCTCCTTGCCGAGGGGCACCATATAGATGCGTGCTGGGTGGCGGCCAGACTCCGCTGAAACGACGAATACCGGACACGGGGAAAATATATGGTCCGACACATCTAAAGTGAAAGGGCGGGGTAGGGGAGAAGTACTCTTGAGGGGGTTTTGACCGCGCAAGATAAAGGGTGGCTAAGGGCTCTGCCCGCAAGGCGCCCGCGTCGCCGACGCGGTACCATTGACTAATCCCGGGATTCACACCCACACGACCAAATAGCGAAAATCCGAATACCGTGCAAAAACCACGAATCTGAGCAGAAGAACGGTAACCTCACCTCAATCAAGTTTGGCAAACGCTGAACATGGGCGACCCGGCGCTTCCTTCGATTGGACGGACGAAATGATCGGGAACAGCGGGTCCGCCATCGCGACCTCTGGGGGTTCACCATATGCCGAGCCTGCCTGCTCGGCCTGCCATGCGCGCGCGCGCGCCTCGCCCGAACGCAGCCACCTGCGGACCTGGCCAGCCTGTTCCTGGCGGCAGCGGTGCTGGCCAGCGCCATCAGCCCCTCACGGCCCGGCCCAACCTTCCCTTCCCCCCGGGCAGGATCACGCTCCTGCCGACGGACCGGTGGCCGGAGATCTGCGAGCCGGAGGGCGCGGACATTGGCAAGCTGTCGGAGTGGGTGTACCCCGGGCTGCTGAATGTCGACCAAAACGACCAGGAGCTGGTGGAGCAGCAGATGCGGCTCGCGACCGATGTGCAGAGCACCACTATTATTACTGGTTACTGGAGACTGTGCAGAGCACTCCTATTATGACTGTGGTTACTAGACTGTGCAGAGCAGTACTATTACTGGGGACTGTGCAGAGTCCTGATGCTGCTGGTTACTGGAGACTGTGCAGAGCACTCCTATTCTTACTGGTCACTGGAGACTCTGCAGAGCACTCCTATTATGACTGGGGACTGGAGATACTATTATTACTGGGGACTGGAGACTTGTGCGGAACACTCGGCGAACGGAGAGGTCAGCACCTACGGGATCATGACCATGTGAAAGAGGGTCAAAAACTGCTACGGAGATGTCCAGGGGGTATATGGGGTATATGGGCGTATATGGGCGATATGGGGGTATATGGGGAGGAAGGAGAATATCTCGAGGAATCTCCGAGAATTGGATCAATGGTGGCAATTTCCCCCCCCCCCGCCCCCCCCCCCCCACCCCCACGCCCTCCCCTCCCCTTCGAGCCTCGCCTACACAGACAAAAAGAAATCGAGCGCGGCGCGTGGTGGTTTGCTAATGAAGGCAGAGCCCGTGCTCAAAGAAGAGAGAGAGAGGGGGGGGTCGAGCCAGGTCACTCCCCCCCCCAGTCCCCCCCCCCCCCCACGCCCTCCCCTCCCCTTCGAGCCTCGCCTACACAGACAAAAAGAAATCGACCGCGCGACGCGTGGTGGTGCAGAGAGAGAGAGAGAGAGAGAGAGAGAGAGAGAG
Source organism: Emiliania huxleyi CCMP1516 (assembly GCF_000372725.1). Taxonomy (NCBI): domain Eukaryota; phylum Haptophyta; order Isochrysidales; family Noelaerhabdaceae; genus Emiliania; species Emiliania huxleyi. The sequence goes on along the minus strand of NW_005198467.1, from coordinate 372,937 downwards.
AGAGAGAGAGAGAGAGGGTCGAGCCAGGTCACTGCCGCACCTACGGGCAGCACGCCGCGGCGTTAGCGTCGCGACGACCGGCACACTCTCTCGTGTCCTCGGCGCTCGGACTGGAGCCGGGCAGCGATTGGCAAGCGAGCGGGCTGCGTCGCTCTCTCGCCGGAAAAGAGTGGGGGCAATCGGGCGGGTTCGCTCGGTGTAAGGGTGGGAAACGAGCGGCAGCGGCCGCGTCTCGCGGCTCCCCGATGGCAGCAGCCTCACCTGCGAACGGGAGGTGGCAGGCATTGTGAGGCCGAGGGGGGCGTAGCCGCTTGGGCGCCAAATCGAAGCGCATCGCATGGTGGGAGCGGAGAGGGAGCGGCGGGTTGCGTGAGCAGGAGGCGTCGCGCCGCTCGGGCGTGCAGCTCCCCGCGGCCATATGTGCGTCGACGCGGCGGGGCCAGCGCGAGCGGAACGGGAAAGGCGAGGGTTGGACCTTGTGAGCCCCACGTCGAGGGGAACGTGGGGATCTGTCAGGATCGAGTAGTTCCGGTTCTCGAGGTTCTCGAGGTGGATATCCTTTGGCCGCGTTGGGTAGTTCCGGGAGGTTTCTCATATGAGGAGGATGCCCCCAAGGGAAAGCTCAAGGAGCTGCCTGGCGATTACCCCTTTGCGCGGCAGCAGGATTGCGATCTACGTTTGTTTGATTTTGAGGCTTTCGGAGGCTTTGGAAAGGAGGTTCGCAGCACCCTGAGGGAGGCGGCGAACCAGCTGAGCAACAAACTTTCGCACGCTCAGCACCTGGACGAGGTCACATGGACCACCAAGAACTGGCACGGGCTGCAGATGCAGCGCTTGTCTGTCGTCCTCCACACCGCCGTGGCGTGGCAGACGGTGAACGAGCTAGCGTGCGGGGAGAGCGGCATTGTGCACGGTGCGGAGTGCATTGCCGTTCTTAACGGAGTTGCTTAGGCGGCTCCGGTGGTGAGCCTGTGTGTGTGCCAGTCCGCGCCAGTCCGCGCCCTTGTCGTGCCAGTGTGCTGTGAGAGAGGTTTGTATCTTAAGAATTCTCATATGAAGGGGAACGTGGGGTACATCTCATGTTGATATGAAGGCTGTATAAAGGGGAATGTGACGCGCGCTTTTGGATATCTATAAAGAAGGACACCGAGATAGCCAGCCGAACAGTACCCTTTTGCGTTTAGGGCGCTCGCCCTCACTTGTTCAATGCTCTGGCAGTCTTCCCATGTGGTGACCGTGGACCGGCCGTAGTAGCCGATAATGCCGCTCACTCAGTGCTAGCGCCCTGCTACGATCCAGATTCCTCTCTTGCACTCCGACCTCATTCTTTTGCAAATTGCCGGCTTTGGATCTCAGCGAGCCATGGAGACGCGTGCGGGAAAGCACCGTCTGTCGCCGCCGCCGACGCAGACCGGCTCTCGCCGACGCGGGCCCCACCACCGCGGTCGGGACGGTGACGACGACGAAGACGGGAGCCGACGTCTGATGAAGACGAGTCTGCCGAGGGCGAGGGCGAAGAGTCGGAGCCGCCGAGCCTTCGAGCGGCCGCGCCGAGCAAGCGCCGGCGCGGTACGGGCAGGCGCAAAAACTGCGGACGGTGGAAGCAGCTGAAGGGGCCGAGCCGGGCTCTGCGCACCGAGGAGGGCGAGCGGCGGGCTGCTGCGATCGCGGCGCGAACCGCAGCGGCGCCGGCGCCGGCGGCGGGCGTGGGCTTCAACGCAGCGCTATTCAAGGAAAGCGCCGCCGACTACCTGGAGCTGCTCGCGGCGGAGGGCGAGGCGGCGGGCGCGTCGGCGCCTCAGTTCTCGCGGACGATGGTCATGGCTGCGGGGATGGTCGTCCGGCCGTGCTTTAGCGGCGGCGGCCGGACGGGGCAGCGTGAGGCGACGGTGCAGCGCGCGGCGGCCGCGACTGCGGCGGCGGCGGAGGCGCCGGTGCGGCGGGCGGAGGGGCTGCGGCTACACCTCGTGAGCGGCGGCACTGGCTACAAGAACGTATACCTGATGAAGGACCGTAAGAAGCGGTCGCAGGGCCGCTTCAAGGCGCGGTCCAGGGTGGACGGCAGGTATGTCTGCCTCGGCTGCTTCGACACGGCGGTGGGGGCGGCGGTGGCGTACGCGCGGGCGGTCGGCGAGCCTCCAGCGTTGGCCGAAGAGGAGGAGGGGCTGCGGCTGCACCTCTCGAGCAGGAGTAGCACCGGCTACAGGGGTGTGTTCACCCACAATGGCAGCTTCCAGGCGCGGTGCAGGGTGGACGGCAGGGATGTCACCCTCGGCCCCTTCGACACGGCGGTGGAGGCGGCGGTGGCGTATGCGCGCGCCCGGCGGGGTTTCGGCCAGTGAGACACTTCCCGTAGCATCGATACTGGAAGCCCAGGTAGGCTCTTGGAAAAGAGAATTTTTCGGGCTCCCTACAAAGCTCCCTCACACGACACTGGGCACGGGACTGGCGCGCACAGGCACTAGCACAGGCACGGGGAATGACATGTTATATCAATTTCGAATTAGGTCACAGATGAGTCGCCGATCACAAAGTAGTATGAGATGTCCAGCGCGGCCTGCAGTTTGTGCACGGAGCCCCCTTCGTGTTGTACTCGGAGAAGGTGCCGTCGAAAGGGCGCATCGAGACCTGCGCCAGCGCGGGAGGGGGGGGGGGGGGGTGCAGGCTTCCGTGGGCAAAGGGCTGGGGCGGCGGGCCCACGGCGGGGGAGAAGAGACTTGCCTGCCGCTCGATCGCGTAGCGGAACTCCATTTCCTGCGACGCGTGCCGGACGGCACTCGCGATGCGGTTGACACTCGGCTCCTCGGCTTGCCCGCCCGCCAACACCGCCCGAGGTGTGCCCTCGTTGCTCGTGGCGAGGGACGGCGGCGGCGGCGGGCGGGCCCCCCTTTGGACCTTTGCCGGCGCCGATTCCGCCAGCTTCGTCCACTGCCTCTCGAGAGCTCGAGCGCGCCGCCAGAGGTTGAGCCAGCGGACGAGCCTGCAGACAGCGCGTGTGGCGGGTCGGAGGGCCGTGGTGGGTGGACACACCCCCGCGGAAGGCGGGGCGGAGGGGAGCCGTGGCAGGAAGACTTGCAGCGGCAGCTCGTACAGCGGCTTCAAGATCATGAAGCATAGCATTGTCACGCGGAGCTCGGACCAGCAGTCGTCGCGCACAAAGATGAAGTCCTCGCCCCCGCCGTCCCCGCCGGCGCTGCAGCGCGATCCGGCGCTCATCGAGGCCCACCAGTCCCTGCCTCGGGCGCCACAGGTGTCCGCGTACGGTTCGCCGTACGGGTCGGTGTACCCCCACCCGCCAAAGAGCGTCAGCGAGTTCGGCTTCGCGAACGCGACGTAGACGAGCGGGCCGTAAGAGTTGATGCACTGGAAGAGGAAGGACTTTCGGATGAGCGCGTCCTCGTACTCGGTGTCTGTCCTGTGGTACTCGAGGCCGTTCAGACAGGCTGCGAGCCGCTTGTACAGCGCGTTCATCACCGAGATCCACACGGTGTTGAGCGCCGCGCCGATGAAGGGACCCCATTGCGAGTTGAGGTAGGTGTTGCCTAGCCTCGGGCGAGCTCGGAGTGACCTCGGGAAGGCTGCGGTGTCTCTGCAGCGCGGGGGAGGGCTCGACGAGGGGAGTTGGGAGCGAGTGCCAACCCCACACACAATGAATGCCTAAACACCCAACCCAGTACAGCGGCGAACGGGCCAAGGGCGGGTACTCATACGGGAGGAACGGGTACAGGCAACGGGTACGGGAGTTGCCCGGGCGGCAATGCTGCTCGCAACGCATGTGGGCGTCGGCTCGCCTTCGAACTGTGTCCCCAGCCGGAGCAGCGCGCGGAACGAGAAAATGGAGAGCATCACCGCGACGGTGGTGGCGGCGACGAGCAGCAGCACCGGCGCGCCGACGCAGAAGAAGACGCAGAGCCGCCGCCACGGCGAGAGGACGAGCATCTCGTCGCCTAAAGACACTTCCTGGACACTTCCTGGACACTTCATGGGCGGCGAGAGGACGAGCATCTCCTCGCCGGCGGGGTGCGGCACGAAGCGGCGGACGCGCGACGTGCCGCTCCCGGCCATGTAGAAGCCCCGCTGCTTGGTGATGGACTTCATGCGGTGGAAGGCCTGCAGGCGCTCGCGGGCCATGAGTGTGAGTGAGGGCTCCCACTGCTGCCCCTCTGACTATTGCACTTTTGTCTGTGATGCCTTTCCCTGAGAACGCACACACCGCCCCGTGTGTAATGCTCTGTGTTCCGCGTCCGAGTGCGTGTGCCCCGTCGTAGATCGTCGTCCATGCTAGGACGTGTGTAACACTGACTGACTGGCTGGATGGCCTGGACGAAGCGCGGCCGCGGCGCCTCGTCGCGCTCAAAGTTGAGCACGTCCCACTGGAAGGCGAGCGTGTGCTGCCTAGAAGGTTCCTAGAAGGTTCCTAGAAGGGTCCTATAGAAGGTTCCTAGAAGGCACAGCACTGGAAGGCGAGCGTGTGCTGTGCCTGCGAGCCCACAGCGTGCCTGCGGGGGGGGCATCTCCCTCGAGAGTCAGCTCTCTCTGGAGACAGAGGAGCATCGGCTCGTTCGCCTGCCCCCCACGTCAATGTGCCAGGGGAGGGAGAGCGCCGGCCGCGGGAGACTGCGCGCGCGCCTCGGAGGGTCGCCCACAGCGCGATGACGACGGAGGAGAGGGGGAGAGTGAAGGCGGATTTGGTCGTGCACGTCTCCGCGAGGAAGGAGGTGCGGTCCTATACGTAGCACAGGCAGCCGTCACTCCAAGGTCTGGCCTGCTCCACCTCTGCACACGTCTCCACACAGAGGAAGGAGGTGCGCTGGAATCATGAAGGGGGCGCCTACTACTACTCTTGTGTGTCTCGCACCTTGCGGGGGGGGAGCGGAAAGGAGGTTATGGAACCTCTTTCCAAGAGCGCCACTCTTGGAGCGCCGCCACCACCACCCAGAGCGCTGCAAGCAGCGCCGGGGGCAATGACGGCTTACCGCCCACCCAGCCCCCCCTCGGCACACCCCCGGCAGCCACAATGTGTGACGGTGCTACTACTAGGGGTGCGCTCCTCGTCGCCCGGGCAGAGGGCGGGCTCGGGCGGCGAGAGCGCCGCCGAGCCGAGGAAGTCGCACCCGTCGAAGAGGTAGATGCCCTCGAGCGCGAGGGACCCCCACCTAGAATGTTCCTAGAAGGTTCCTAGAAGGTTCCTGGTAGATGCCCTCGAGCGCGAGGGACCCCCACATCAGCAGCCACAGCCAGCCGGTGTAGTGGTCGAGCCTGAGGGGGACACGGCGCCATGATGCACCCTCAGAAGATACACCCCATCTACCCACACACACAATCTGAGCGGGCGCCGCTCTCTCACCAGCCGAAGTAGAAGGCGATTTTCTCGCCGTAGTAGTCGCGCACGCGGTGCAGCGGCATCTGGCAGAGGCCGAGGTCCGGAAACAGGCGGCGGCGGGTGCGCAGGACGCCGCCGCGCCAGGGCCAGATGCGGATGCTCTGCAGGGCGAAGCCGCGGTGGAGGCTGCGGCGCTCCTTGGCGTCGTGGAGAGGGAGGTAGGCGGTGAGGACGCCTGGCGGAGAGGGAGGGGGTGGGTGGGTGGAGGGGTGCGCGCGCGCCGCGAGCGCGCGAGCGAGCGCCGCGCGTGCGTGCGTGCGTGCGTGCGTGCGTGCGTGCGTGCGTGTGCGCGCGCGTGCGTGTTTACGTGCGTGCGTGCGTGCGTGCGTGCGCATGCGTGCGTGCGTGCGTGCGTGCGTGCGTGCGCATGCGTGTGTGCGTGCGTGTGGGTGCGCGTGGGCGTGCGTGCGTGCGTGTGTGTGTGTGTGAGTGTGTGTGCGTGCGTGCGTGTGGTGCGTGTGTGGGTGGGTGCAGTGCTTGGCGGTGTGTGAAAGGCCGCTCGCCCTTTCGCACGAGCTCGTCCAGGTTGAGCTCCGCCCCTCCACGATCGGCCGTCGCCTCCACCATCGAAAAGATGAGTCGCTGCCGCTCGAGCGAGGAGAAGAGGCGGCCTTGCTTGAGGGCGAACTGCTCGCGCCGCCGTCGCGTGAAGCCGCGATAGGCGGGCTGGCCGCGCTGGTGGTCCGTCTCCGACTTGGCCTCGTCGAGCAGCAGCATGTCCATCTCGAGCCGCTCCGCCTCGCGCTCAAGCCTCTCTAGCGGAGCCGTGATCATGAGCAGGAGCCGCGAGCCGGTGCCCTTTGCGGCGACGGGCTGGAGACCGATCCGCTTGAGGGACTGGATGAGTTCATCGAGACCGGCAGCGAGGGTCCCGCTCGTGCCGCTCGGGTGAATGAGGACGAGGTCCGCCTCGAGGCCCGCCGCGGCCGCAGTGGCTGCCTCGGCCTCGAGCGAGACGGAGGCGGGTGCCTTGAGCTCGGACTCGCCGTGGAACGCCTCTTGGACTACGATCGCGAATTCCTCAGACAGCCTCCGTAGGTTGGCGCGCCGAGAGACCGGGATCGGCGTGTTCATGGACATGCCTGCAGCGGCGGTTGTACGAGCCTGCAGCAGCGGCCGTACGAGACTCCAGAAGGGAGCGTTATCCCACAAGCTCGAAATCAAAGAGAGAGAGAGAGAGAGAGAGAGAGAGAAAACCGCCAATGGCCGTTATCCGTTAGTGCGGACGGCGCCGCGGCTCGCCTCTGCCGCGGCGGCTGCTGCGCGCAGGCGGCGGCGCCGCTCTCTCGCGAGACGGCTGGCGACGCGGCTCGCCGCCGACGTACGGTGCGCTCGTCCGACGGTCCGCAGCGTGGCGTGCGCGGCGCTGAGCGCCGCTCTGCGAGCGCCTCTGCGCCTGCACTGCCTGTCTCTGTTGCTGTTGGTGGTGGTGGTGCTGCTGCTGCTGGTGCCGATGCTGCTGTTGGCGCGGCGCGGCTGTGCGACTGGGCTCGACGCGCGCGTCGCGAGCGTCTGACGCGGCGGGCGGCGTCGGGCAGGTGCGCTTCTCTCTCGGGTGGTGGTGGTGGTGCTGCTGCTGCTGCTGGTGGTGCAGATGCTGCTGCTGGTGCGGCGCGGCTCTCCGACGCGACTCGATGCGCGCGTCGCGGCTATCTGACGCGGCGGGCGGCGTCGCGGGCGGCAGCGGTGGCGGCTCGCGGGTGGAGGTGGAGGCTGGTGGCTGTGGTGGACTTTGAGTTTATTTCATGGTCGTGTACGGGGACCGGGGGGTCAACCGGGAGGCAGGGGGTTCGACCTGGCGACGGAGGACCGTGGGCCATCGCGGGGACGGGCCCGCCGGAGGCGCGCCCGGTAGATCCGGATGGTCTCACGCCGGTGGGTGGCACCGAGGCGTCTTGGACGCTCAGCTCTACCTTAAGCTCCTGAGGGGCGCGTGGTTGTAACCACGTAGTATGACTACAACCCACCACAGACACCCTCCCCCACTCCTCACGTGTGTTCACACCCTCACCCTCTCCTCTCTCCTCTCTCTCTCTCTCTCTCTCCTCTCTCTCCTCTTGTCTGTGCTGTCTGCCTGACTCAGGCACTCAATCTGCCGATGCGTGATTGTGTGTGGGCTGCTCCGAGGGGGCCCTCTGTGCGATCCGACGGGTAGGGGGGCTGTGCCCGGGCGGTGTCCGGTGTGGAGTCCCCTTCTGATCCCGCCTGTGCTGTTGGGTGTGAGGTCGTGGAAGCTTCGATCCCAAGGGGGGGAGCCGAGCCCACTCATAACCAACTCTCAGGGGCAGTAGGTGGGCGAGCTTCAGGCACGCTCATCTCGATCGTCAAGACGTTGCTACGCGCGGTCTTCCGCGGGGGGAGCTGCGTCGACGGGTGCGGGACCGCGGCGCAGCCAGTGCCGTGGCGATGCCTCCGGCTGTTTGCGGCGGGCGGCTTGCTGCTCGCTGCGATGGCGAAAAACTCGTCTCGCCACACGCCAAGGGCTTATGCTCTGGCGAGACGTGAGGCGCATGCGCCCAGGAGGGGAGGGGGCATGTGTAACGACACTGCTAGAGATGCCTTTCGGGGCCCAGAGATAAAACTTCTGTGATGCCATGCGTGACCTAGTAGTGTCCCCAGCTATGGGCGTGTCCACGTTGGAGCCAGGTGTGGTGTGGGCGCGAGAATAGCTCCGCCGTTCATGGAGGCAACCGATGCGAGTCGACTGGTGTGTGTCGTCGTGGTTTCGTATCAAGAATTCTCTCTCTCTCGAAATCAAAAACCCGATTTTCAGCCGCCGTTCACGGCCTCCGAGGACATTAGTTCGGGATTTGGGGGTTCGAAAGACGGGCTGCGCGCCCCCTGACCGCGTTTGATATGGGCCTCTTCGGCAAGACCAAGAAGAAAGGGCTGCCGCCCAAGCTCGGCAAGAAGTCGGAGACGTCCTCCTCCGTCTCCGATCCCCCTTCCGTCGCCTCGACGCCGCCTCCTTGCTATGGAGCTCATCAAAAAAACGGTTCAGTTTTCAAAGGCAAAAACGCCAGCCTACGCCCTCCCCTCACACTGACACTTCTCCCTTATTCCCAACTTTACGTTGCGCACCCACGTCTCCCAGCGAGCTAGGATCTCCGCTTTTTCTCCCCTAGTCATCCGCCCGCGCCGCGCGCCTCTATGGGCGTCTAGTGCAGCCACTGACAGAACTATTCCCGACGGAGCTCGGAGGAGTGGTCGATGTCTCGCCTGAAGTCGGGTGGGCTCGCGCACTGCTTAGCCCTAGGGGAGGGGTGTGTGTGAGGTTTCAGGCCACGGGGGTGGGGGATTTGGGGGATGAGTCAGGAGCCAGCAGCCTTCCTACTGGTCCTGAGTTCACAGCTCCTCCGCCCGACGGGGTGGTCCCTTGGATTCGGGCCCCGCTCCCTTTTCCTGCGCCTGGTCTGTCCCTGTCATGCGTGTGTTGCGAGATGCAGAGCTGGTTAGCTGGAGCACAGAGCTGGTTTTGGGGCACTGTGGTTAGGCTGGAGAGCTTGTTAGGCTGGGGCACAGAGCTGGTTGGGCTGGAGCACGGAGCTGGTTAGGCTGGAGCGGGGGCGGCGGCGGCCGGCGAGGGCATCGCAAGCAGGCGAGAGGCGGCCGCGGGGCGTCGAGTGGCGCGATAGGAGGGTAGGCTGGCCGTGGGGGGGCGCCGCATGGCCTCGGCAAATGAGTGAGTTTCCAGCTGGAGTTTCAATGGTTTATGAGGGGCCAGTATTGTACGCATTGGCACATCGAGCCTGGGGCGTGGAGCCTAGTTGGTACAGCGTTCGGGTCGGGGACGTTTTGGTCGTTGGTTCGAGCTCAGCTGGTGCAGTTTGTAGCCGCGCAGCGACGCGGGCGCGCGGGTGCGCGGCAGCCTCGGCAACCGAGGCGACAGTGGCGAGCAGGGGCGAGCAGGGGCGAGCAGGGGCGAGCAGGGGCAAGCAGGGGCAAGCAGGGGCCAGAGCAGTGCGGCGCGCCTGATTTTTTCGATGGGATCGGTCCGTGGGCGTGTCAGGAGGCGGCCGGCCGGGAGAAACTCGTTAAAACTCCCGCGCGCACTGGCAGTGGCCCACTGGCACGAACACAGTCGGTGAGACGGCCCGACCGACTGGCATCGCCTCCACGCCGGGGCGACAAGCTTGGCACACCTCACCGCCGGCGCGCGCACGGCGGCAAACGACCAGCGTAAAGGCCGGCCGGCACCCACCCGGAAGGCACAACGAAAACGCACGCGCATGCGACTAGAATCCGGCGCTGCTTCCTAGGGCCGATGAGCGATGACGCTCGGCAGCTACTCCCACACGCGCCCGAGTGCTCAATCGCAATCGGACCCGCCCGCATCGTCGGCCGTGTCGAGGCCGCTGTGTGTGCGCCGCGCGCGCCAGCGGGCAGAGGGTACACTGACGCGCTCACCCCGTGGAGTCCTCCTCCTCCGCGCAGTCCGCGCCCTTGTGCGGCCCTCTGCGCAGCACCTCTCTCTCTCTCTCCACCAGGTACTCACGGTGCCAGTCCAGGAGTATGCGCGGCTCGTAGGCGCGCGAGACGCGGCGGTAGCCCACGAACAGGAGGACGCCGAAGCTCACCATGACCGTCGAGTTCATGATCGCTAGGCCCATGCCAAACTGGTCTGCAGCGGCCAGCCTGTCCGCATCCTCGACATCGATGCAGGCCTAAGGTAAGGTGAGATCCGGTGAGCTTCTCCACGCACACGAGGTGGTCGGGCAAGGGGGCCAGGCGACCCTCGCAACTCCACGTCTAACGACAGGAGCCCCACACGGCACTAAAAGTGCAAGGCCCGGTGTGCGTGGGTGAGCGGTGCGATGTGTGTGTGTGTGTGTGTGTGTGTGTGTGTGTGTGTGTGTGTGTGTGTGTGTGTGTGTGTGTGTGTGTGTGTGTGTGTGTGTGTGTGTGTGTGTGTGTGTGTGTGTGTGTGTGTGTGTGTGATGCACTCCTCGAATCCGTGGGTCCTGCGCCGCTTGGGCAGCCCGACAAAGAGGACGACGAGCAGCATCGCCGAGCAGTAAAATGAGCAGGTTGCGGCGGAGAAGCAGTTGTTCATGTGGCGGACGTGCCCACGCGAGCGCGCGACCGCCGCCTGCGTAGACACGAGCAGCGCCGCCTCCTGGGCCAGCTGCTTGACCTGGGATGTCAGCACCACCACGGCGAGAGCGAGGCTCATCGTCACGCTGACCGAGAGGAAGAACATGGTGGCGAAGAGCCGGTGACCCACGGACTTGTAGATGCACACCTCGCTCTCCTCCTCCACAAGCGGCCCGAGCGTCTCGCCGCCCCACATGGCGAGAGCAAACCCAATCACAATCGTCGCCTGCATGGTCAGGTTGTCCATGCGCGTGTACAAGACCTGCCGACGGGTGCGGGTCTCAGATACATGCGGTGCGAGAACCGTCGCCACCCGCGTGTGAGTTTGAGCATCTGATTTTCGAGCGTTTAGCTGCTGCATGTCGAGATGCATCACGTTCAGCGCGTTCTCCTGGTGGACTTTGGCGGCATTGACGTGCGCCAACATGGTGTTCCCGGGGTGGCAGCGCTTTGGAGTACCCTGTGCGACCGCCGAGTTTCACGCTGTTTCTTTTTTGAGCTCTGCCTTCGATGTTATGAAACAACGCAAGGCGGACATGGCATATCGCTCTCGGGCCCACAGACATCCCGCACACTCGCCGCACACCCGCCGCCCCCGCGCGCGCCCCACCCCGGCCGGGAGAGAGGGGAGTGACAGTTTGGGACGGCGACAGCCCGAGTATGTTGAGTCCTGGCTCAACAACGCAGGGTTCAAGAGGGGGTGGTCCGGCTCACAGGTCCGGCTCACGCGCCTCGAGCTGACCATCTACCGCACTGATGAGCACTTCCGCCCCCTCGCTCCCAACCCATCCACCTCGCCCCGGGCCGCGCCGCGCGATCTCGGGCGATCTCGCGCTATCTCGGGCGATCTCGGGGCCGCGCCGCGCTATCTCGGGCGATCTCGGAGCGTCGCTCGCGCGGCGTCACACCTGCTCAAAAAGGAAGGAGGTTGGAGGCAGGAGGTCACGCCCCATCCAGAGCGCCGTCGTCGCCGGGTTTTTGGCCCCCGGGTCGTCGCCCGACGGTTGCTGCGCGGGGCAGCAGACCATTCTTTTTTTGAGCCAAATGAAAGCAGCGAAGGGACACACACATGACGCCGCGCGCGCACACACACACACACACACACACACCGCCGCATTTAGCCGCGGTGTTTGGCCTCAGTGAGAGGTGCAAAACCCGTCGGCCTCAGTGAGAGGGGGGAAGGCCTCAGTGAGAGGGGGGAACCATCGGAGAGGGCTACAGCAACGCAACGCCGGGCCGGCTGCGCGCCATCGCCATCTCCACCACCGGCTCCCACACGTTCGTCGCCGGGTCGTACCTCTCCACCGAGCTGCGCGGGTTGGACGCGCTGTCTTCACCGCCCACAGCGTACAGCTTGCCGTCGAGCACAGCCACAGCGTGAGTATCCCGCCCCTCCGCCATTGGCGCCACCTCCTCCCATGCATTCGCCGCCGGGTCGTACCGTTCCACCGAGCTGAGGGTTTGGTCGCCTTCGTTGTACCCGCCAACAGCGTACAGCTTCCCATCGAGCGCCGCCACATCAATGAGCCTCCGAGACACCTCCATCGGCGCCACTTCCTCCCACGCATTCACCGCCGGATCGTACCGCTCGACCGAGCTGAGCCAGACGCCGCCGCCGCCGTTTCGCCCGCCCACAGCATACAGCTTACCGTCGAGCACCGCCACGGCGTGGCAGTCGCGTACCGTTGCCATCGGCGCCACATGGTCCTCCTCCCACTCATTTGTTGACGGGTCGTACCGCTCCAGCGAATTGACAAACGCGCCATCGTTCGCCGGGGCGGGGCGGGGCGGGGCGGGGTGGATCGGGTCGGGTCGGGTTGGGGCGGGGTTGCTCGGGTTGGGGTGGGGCGGGGTTGTGGGGTGGGGTGGGGATGTCGGGGTGGGGAGTGGGTGGGCGCCGGAGTGGGAGTGGTGGTGTGACTGCCTGCTCCTGTGGTGCGGGCGACGGCTTCTGAGGAACCCGTCGCCCGCGCCTCGCCTGTCGCGTGAATCGTAATAAATAAATAAATCAAACGGGCACGCCAAACGAGGGGTGTGAGTGAGTGAGTGAGTATTCTTGATACGAAACCACGACGACACACACCAGTCGACTCGCATCGGTTGCCTCCATGAACGGCGGAGCTATTCTCGCGCCCACACCACACCTGGCTCCAACGTGGACACGCCCATAGCTGGGGACACTACTAGGTCACGCATGGCATCACAGAAGTTTTATCTCTGGGCCCCGAAAGGCATCTCTAGCAGTGTCGTTACACATGCCCCCTCCCCTCCTGGGCGCATGCGCCTCACGTCTCGCCAGAGCATAAGCCCTTGGCGTGTGGCGAGACGAGTTTTTCGCCATCGCCGCGAGCAGCAAGCCGCCCGCCGCAAACAGCCGGAGGCCTCGCCGCGGCACTGGCTGCGCCGCGGTCCCGCACCCGTCGACGCAGCTCCCCCCGCGGAAGACCGCGCGTAGCGACGTCTTGACGATCGAGATGAGCGTGCCTGAAGCTCGCCCACCTACTGCCCCTGAGAGTTGGTTATTGAGTGGGATCAGCTCCCCCCCTTGGGATCGAAGCCGCCACAACCTCACACCCAACATCCCAGGCGGGATCAGAAGGGGACTCCACACCGGACACCGCCCGGGCACAGCCCCCCTACCCGTCGGATCGCACAGAGGGCCCCCTCGGAGCAGCCCACACACAATCACGCATCGGCAGATTGAGTGCCTGAGTCAGGCAGACAGCACAGACAAGAGGAGAGAGAGGAGAGAGAGAGAGAGAGAGAGGAGAGAGGAGAGGGTGAGGGTGTGAACACACGTGAGGAGTGGGGAGGGTGTCTGTGGTGGGCTGTAGTCCTACTACGTGGTTACAACCACGCGCCCCTCAGGAGCTTAAGGTAGAGCTGAGCGTCCCAGACGCCTCGGTGCCACCCACCGGGTGAGACCATCCGGATCTACCGGGTTCGCCCTCCGGACGCACCCGTCCCCGCGATGGCCCACGGTCCTCCGTCGCCTGGTTGACCCCCTGCCTCCCGGTTGAACGAGGTCAGCATCGTCGGCGAGGTCACCAACGGCATCATCATCGCCGCGAAAGCTGCCGTAAACACGCTCTTTTCGTCGCAGCGGCGCGGCGCGCTGATGGCTCTCCAGATAAAGAACCTGAAGAAGGCTGCGCTGGCGTACCTTGTGTGGGACCTACGCGGCGAGCTGGCGGGCGCGCGACTCGAGCAGGCGGTCGTGTACGGCAAGCGGCTCGAGACGCACGCGAGCGGCGTGGACAAGGAGTTGGGCAAGTGCAAGCGGCGGCAGGCGGGCGCGGAGGCGCTTCTCGCTGTCGTTCCAGAAACGTTGCAGGACGTGCCCACGCCAGAGGAGCCCGCGGTCGAGGAGGAGCCGGCGGTCGAGGACCTGCCGGCCAGCGACTCCCGTCCCGACGACGCGTCTTCGGACAGCGATCGGGAAAGCGTCTTCGAACGTCGGGTGACCCGTAGGATGATCGACGCCGGCCTGAACGAGGCGCAATTCGATGATATGCGGAACGTTTACGGGATTCAGCTCGCCCACGAGGACAAGTGCCACGAGTGTGCCAAGCTGCAGGCTCGGGCAGTGAAACTGTATGATATGCTCCTCCCGTACCTCGAGCGCGACTGGGTGCCACTGGAGGAGGCATTCCAGCGGCTCGACCTTATAGCTGCTCGGGAGCGCTCGGGTACCCTGGGTCGTGGGTATGATAGTGACACAACATATGTGTGATACACTACCAAAACAGGGCCGCGGGGGGGCGTTGGGGGCCGCTGGAGGGCCGCTAGACCCTTCCCGGGCCCCTCCGGGTGGGTCCGGGTGCACCCGGAACCTGGCTGACGCCGCCACCGCGGTCGTCACCCGCAACCTGACCGCCACGCCGCTGCTTGCCTCGCTCTCCGAGTACGCCTCCTCCAACGCCGAGCTCGCGGCCGCCATCGAGGCTGGCGTGCTCGACGCCGCCACCGTCATCACCGTGCACGAGCAGCTGTTCGGAGCAAACAGGACGGCCCCTGTCGTCCTCCTCACCTTCTCCAACCCGCAGCCCGCCGCGAGGCCGGCGAGGAAGAGGTCGCACGGTGCCCTCGCGAGGACCTCTTCCTCGCAGCGCCACTCCGACCGCCGCCAGATTGCGTCAGCCGACCTTCGCCAGGAGGTCGCGGACCTGCGCCAGAACATCACGGTGTTGCGGCGGCGCACGGTCTCGTTCGCCCCGAACCAGTCGCCTCTCGGCGCGCGTGCACAACCCTCGCACGCCGTCGCGCCTCCGCCCGCCGCCGCCGCCGCGCCACTGCCGCCCGCCCCGAGCGCCCCTGCGCCCGCACCGCCGCCCCCCGCCATTGCGGAAGGGCCTGCCCCATCGATCTCCGGGGCCCCCGCCACCACCGCCGACGCCATCGCCACCGCGGCCGAGGACACCTCCTCCAACGCCGCCGCTGATGCCGCCCACTCGGAGGCCGCCGCTGACGCCGAGGCCGCCCTCACCGACGCCGCTGCCGCTGAGACTGCCCGCGCCGAGGCCGCCGCCGCCGAGGCTGCCCGCGCCGAGGCCGCCGCCGCCGAGGCTGCCCGCGCCGAGGCCGCCGCCGCCGAGGCTGCCCGCGCCGAGGCCGCCGCCGCCGAGGCTGCCCTCGCCGACGCCGCCGCCGCCGCCGAGGCTGCCACCACCACCGCTGCCGCTGAGGCCGCCGCCTCCGCTGCGGCCGCCGCCGCCGCTAATGCAGCCGCCGTCGTGATCGCAGAGACGTCCGCCGCCGGGGCCGCCGCCGCTGCGAGCCATCGCTCGCCACTTGCATCGCCCCGCGTCAGCGGCACGCCGCCGCACCACGACCCCAAACAGGTCAAGCGGCAGGCTCGAGCCGGCAGGCAGGCTCGAGCTGGCGGCGGCGGCAGAGGCAAGGAGGAACGATGGGCGGGCCAAGGCTTCCTGGACTCGGACAGCGAGAGTATCAGCGACGGCGGCGACGGCGCGGAGGGCCACTCCTCGGCCAAGCGCAAAGAACCGGCCAAGCGCGCGCCGGGCCCTGCCGCCGCCCCCCTTCGCGGCGCCATCTCCGCAGCGCCAGTGGCGATGGCCGGCGCCACCGCTGCCAACCTCCCTCTCGGAGGAGCCGTCACCCTCGCCCCTGCCCCCCACGCCTTCGCCGCCGCCTCCGCCTCGAGCTTCCTCTCCTCACCGGCCGCCGCCCTCGCCCTCGCCTGCATCTCCCTCCTCGTGTTTGCCACCCTCCTCGCCCGCTCCGTTGCCGCCCTCCCGCCCTCTGCCGACCGCGATGCTGTTGCCCGCCGCCCCCCCCGCCCCGCCGCCTCGACCCCGCGACGCCTCTCGCCGCTCACCCTGCTCCTCCTTCTCTGCTCCGCCGCGCCCGCCACTGCGGGCAAGAGGGGCAGGAAGGAGGTCTATGCCGTGTTCCTCCCCGATGTCGACGGCTCGGGCGCGCGCGTCGCTCTGAGCAGCTCCTACAGCATTGCGTGCAGCTTCGGCCTCCCGGGCTGGAGCGGCGGCTACTGCGAGGGCTTTACGACCCAGGCCGAGGCCGCAGCCTCCCTCGGCATCCTCTGCCGCCAAGCCCTGCCGCCCCTTGTCATCAACGTGTGCTATACTCTCCCCCCCCGCCACGCCCCGTCCGGCGGTGCCTCATCCTCCACCACCCTCCCACCAGCCTTACACGCGGGCGCCATCGCGCCCGCCGCCATCGCCACCACACCCGCCGCCATCGCTGCCGCGCCCGCCACCGCGACGCCCTCTCCTCTCGTCACCGCCGCCGCCCCGCCCGCCTGCCCTGCACCGGGATACACAGTCGTGCACGCCGGGGCCGCGGCACACGGCTCCCCGGTCGCCGTCGTCCACTCCGCTGCCGCCGCCACCGAAGGGGGGCGTCACCTCCGTCACCTCCGCCATCGCCTCTAGCACTGGCCAGGCGGTCACGACGTCTGCGGACGGCGACCGGGACGACGCCGTGCGCGCCGCCACCGACGATGCACTCGCGACTGCCGCAGCCGTATCCGCCGCCCTCTCCTCGCAAGCCGCCACTCCCGCCACCACAACCCCCGCTGCGCATGCCACCGGGGTTGCCGCCGCCAACCCAGGGGAACCCTCTACCGCGCCCGCGTCCGAACCAGACGGGCTCCTCTGGCGCCTCATACGCTTTGTTTGCGACGATCCCCACACAAAGCGCCAGCGCACCTATGCCGCAGCCTCCACTTCCCACACCGCCGTCCCTCCCTCCGCCCCAGCGCTGGCATCGTGGGACCTCGCGCCCTAGGCCCCCTCATCCGCCGCCCTCGCCTCCGCCGCCGTCGCCTGCCGCCGCCCTCGCCTCCGCCGCCACCGCCTCCGCCGCCTCATCCTCCGCCGCCCCCTCCACCGCCTTCCGCACCTCCGCCGCCCTCACCATCGCCCCCCCCGCCGCCGCCCCCACCGCCTCTAGCGGTCGCACTAGTCGGATATCGTTGTTCAACCTGTTTGTTCAACGGTTGTTCAACCATACTTTGAGCCATAATTATTAATTCGGGTTTGGGTCTCTGAGGTCGATACTAGCGTCTATAACTTGCCACAAGCATGCTTTACAAAAGTCCAGCGGAGCTGGACTCGCAGAACGGCCGTTCGCGCGCGCTGTGAACAGCGCCGTGGTTGAACACTGTTCAACGTCGTTGAACACGTGACGGTCCAGTAACCGCCCGCCCTAAACGCCCCCGACAGCGAAGCCCGCGCCGCGCGCGGCACCCCCACCGACTCTGCCTCCGACCCCAGGGCCTAGGCGGCCCGCCATGAAATCTAGCCGTGTGTGCTGGCGTCCGGGTCCCAGCGGGTTTTCACGTAACAAGTACACACAAACGAGGGGTGGGAGAAGGACAGGGTGTGTGTCTCTGCACGAGAGCGACCCACCTGCACGAGCAGGATCTTGGAAGGGCGTGTGTCTCTCAAGCTTGGTGTCATGTGCCCATCCCCCGCGGCTGCTTCGCTGCGCCGCGTCCCGCACGTACGCCAGAGCTTCTCCTGGGACTGCGGCTTCGCCTGCACCGAGATGGCGCTGCGCGCGCTCGGCGTGCCCGCGCGCGAGTGCCACGTGTCGCAGCTGCGGAAGCGGGTGCCGTCCTCGTCCATCTGGACGGTTGACCTAGCCTTCATCCTGCGCGAGTTCGGGCTGCGCTTCCGATTCCTCACCGCCACGCTCGGTGTCGACCCCTCCTACTCCGCCGAGGCGTTCTACCGGCCCACGCTCGAGCGCGACGCCGAACGCGTCAACACGCTCTTTGGCCGCGCGGGCGCTGCCGACATCGCGATCGAGCAGCGGTCGATCTCGCCGTCCGAGCTGCGCGTGCTCTGCGGCGGCGCGCACACGTGCGGCGGCAACCTCATCATCGGCCTCGTTGACCGGAGAAGGCGCGCGGGACGGCTGGGAGACGCTTCCGAGGCACTTCCGAGACACTTCCGAGACACTTCCGCTCTCCTCCACAGCCAAGCTCGTATGGCGCGTGGCATGGCAGCCCCCCCTCCTGCCCCACAGCCCCCCGCGCCCTCTCGCCACCGCGCCCACGGCGGCCGCA
>NW_005198467.1:353017-354121 GCF_000372725.1 Emiliania huxleyi CCMP1516 | reverse complement strand
GGAGACCGACGGGTTTAGCACCACGGGATGACCGCGTCTTCGTACTTCTCCAGAATAAATGCCTTAACGATCTGGCAGGGGTATGATCCGACCAGCGTCTTCACCCAGGGCTTGTCCGTGGCCCCGGCGCAATCGGCGATAATGGCGTCGGAAGGGGTCTTTTGCCATATGATGCCTTCTGGCGTCCTTCTTCGGCTTCAGGCCGGCAGCCCTTGCATAGAATTTTTTGGGGGGGGGGGGGGGGGCTCGGCACGGCCCGGGACGCGCGGGGGGCGCGTCCTCACCCGCGGCGCTGCTCCCTCTCCCTGCCCGACGCACCTTAATGAATGAATCAATCCCCTTAGGCTCTACCGCTCTCCTCAGCCTCTTCACACCTTAGGCTCATCGCACCTTAGGCTCTACCGCTCTCTCTCAGCCTCTTCACACCTTAGGCTCATCGCACCTTAGGCTCTACCGCTCTCCTCAGCCTCTTCACACCTTAGGCTCATCGCACCTTAGGCTCTACCGCTCTCCTCAGCCTCTTCACACCTTAGGCTCATCGCACCTTAGGCTCTACCGCTCTCCTCAGCCTCTTCACACCTTAGGCTCATCGCACCTTAGGCTCTACCGCTCTCCTCAGCCTCTTCACACCTTAGGCTCATCGCACCTTAGGCTCTACCGCTCTCCTCAGCCTCTTCACACCTTAGGCTCATCGCACCTTAGGCTCTACCGCTCTCCTCAGTCTCTGTCGGCGGCACTGGGGCTGGGCGGAGGCGGAGGCGGAGGCGGAGGCGGCGGAGGAGGCGGCGGCGGCGCGGGGGGAGGAGGAGGAGGAGGAGGGTTAGGAGGAGGCGGAGGGTTAGGAGGGTTAGGAGGAGGAGGAGGAGGAGGCGGAGGAGGAGGAGGAGGAGGCGGAGGAGGAGGAGGAGGTGGCGGCGGTGGTGGCGGTGGTGGCGGTGGCGGCGGCGGTGAAGGCTCCCTCGGCGACTCGATGTGGCGAGGCCTGGCGGCGCTGTCGAGTGCCGCAAGCGGCGCGCGGGGGAGAAGGGGAGGGGGGAGACAAAGCGGGAAAAAAGGCGGGGGGAAGATAGATGGCGTGGTAACTCATCTTGGGGCCAACCCGAG
>NW_005198467.1:337404-352917 GCF_000372725.1 Emiliania huxleyi CCMP1516 | reverse complement strand
GCTATCTGTACGATTGACTTACTCTAGAGGCCTGCCCCTCGCCCCCCGGCATGCAGCCGTGTGGACGCCGCCCTCACCCCCCCCTCCGTCCGTCCGTCCGCTCAAAGGCCTGGGACCCCCCTCAGACCTTGCCAGACCTGGGACCCCCCTCAGCCCTGCCCCCCCCCCCCCCCTTCAAAGACCTGGGACCCCCCTCAGAGCGTGCCTGCCCGTCTCCCCTTCCGGCGCGCAGGGTCTCTCCCCTCACCCCAGGAAAAAAGAAAAGAAAAAACTCCCGCCCCCGTCTCCCCACGCCCGCAGGAGCGGGCCCTCGTGCCCGCGGAGGACCTCGACGCGGCGCGCAGGTCGCACGGCACCGACGAGGACCTGCTCATCATCCCGTGGGACCAGCCCTGCCTGGTCACGCCGCCGCCGCCGCCGGGAGAGGCGGCCGAGGAGGCGGCGGGTGAGAGAGTGGCCGAGTGACGTCGGGGTAAACGGCTTGGTTACGACGCGCGCGGACACGTGAGGCCGCGTCCCGCAGGGTCCGTAAATGAATACATAAGAAGCGGTTGGTGCGGGTACGTCTCGCTCGGTGTCGGGTCCGGTTTTGAATGTCAATGTGCTGTGCGCTCGGGCTGGGTGGTGGCCCCACCGCCTGGGGAAGGCTGTCAGGCCACACATAGGCTGACACAGGAGGACATGGCAGCATACACCTCAATCGTCAATGCCAGGGATGGGCGCGGCGGGGCGCTGCCCTCGAGACCGCTTAGCCGCTCATGCTAAAAGTTGGAAGGCGAACGGCACGATACGAAAAGGCAGGGCGAGGCGGATGGAGAAAGAAGTGCCGAGGAGGCCATGGTGGAGGGGAGGGACGGGAGGACGAAAGAAGGGCGAGGAGGACGAGCGGCCCGCACAGGCCGCGAGCAGACAGCGCCTGCTGGCCATTTCGAGACATTCGCCAAGAACGCTGGCTACATGGGAGGGCTTCGTGAAGGATGGATTGAAAAACATTCGAACAAAGAAGAGGCGACGGGAGGAACCGGCAGAGGATGCAGTGACGTGAGACACACACACACACACACACACACACACCGCTCACCCACGCGCAACGGGCCTTGCACTTTGAATGCCGTGGGGCTCCTGTCGTTAGACGTAGAGACGCGAGGGTTGCCCCCCCTTGCCCCACCACCTCGTGTGTGTGGAGAAGTTTACCTTACCTTACCTTACCTCATGCTAAAAAAGACCTAAGTGCTCGCCTCGTGGTCGTGCTTGGTGCACCAGCGGAACGCGATGCAGCTGCTCCTGCCCGCGCCAATAGACGTGGCCGGATGCTCGCTCCTACAAAGTTTACTCAGCTCAGACGACGAAATGGCTGCGGCGCGAGCCCGATGCGAGCAGCGAGTTCCGACGCCCCGCGCGTTTGCGTCAACCTTCGAAACCGAAGGCAAATGCCCTCTCCAGTTTGGCGTCCGCGAAGGGCCTCGCGTAGGAGAAGCCTTGCGTTTCCGTGCCGGCGATTGAGATGAGCGAGACACGGGCGGCAGCATAGCCGTGCTTGCCGAGTCGCTTGGTCACGCGCATCTGAAGCCGCTGTTTGGCGTCCGCAAGCTTGATGCAGGTGTTTCGTGCGCCACGCATGCAGTACTCGCCCTCGGCGCACTGCACGTAATCTCCGATGTAAGTGCTGCAGCACCCGCCAGGCGAATACCATTTGCAACTGGCACAGGCTCCAGTGCACGGCCCGTGCAGGCGTGTGGTGTCGTGGTGAATGGCCGGCAGCAGCCCCGGGTGTGCAAACGCCGCCCGGCTGCGCTCCTCATAGGTAATTGTCTGGGTCTGGTCGTCCGGCCCGCAGCACGAACCACTATTCCACGAAGTACTGGAGTCAATGAACAGCTGGCAGGGGAACCGAGCCTCGTTCACGTTGACAAAGTTGGATGTCTCCGCCGAGACGTAGCCGGTGTAGTGCACGCACGGGTGGCCCTCCCATGCCGTCTCATTCTCGCTGCAGGCGCGGTGCTCCTCCACCTTGAAGACGGAGATGCCCCACGCCTGACTGGTCTGCTCGTCGGCGCTGCACGTGGACGTCGGCTCGAGCAGCGCGATATTCTTGTGGTCCCACGCGGGCGACACTAGCGCGTCCGCCTCGTTCTGGTCGCCCTCGATGGCGTTCGCCTTGTGGTACGGAAAGTCGGTGAACTTGACCGCCGTTTGCGGGTAGTAGTTGAAGGAGATGTCGGCCACAAAATGCCCGGCCATGTCGCCCTCGGTCTCGCTCGCCTCGACGTCGCGCTCGTTCATGACGACGTTGAGGCTCGAGCAGAAGCCGGACGTGGCGATGAGCCAGTTCGGATCTTCGACCACGTCGGGCACCATCGGGCCGGGCGCAGGGTTGGACGGTGCAAACAGTGGCCCGCGCTCGGTCTTGGTCGGGAGCGCCGTCACGTCGGGCACAACGGGCGCCGCGAGCACCATCCTGAGCTGCTCCTCCGTGGGGAGGCCACCAAGAATTCTGGCCACGCGGCAAACATCATCGTTGGTAGCCTCGTCGGGCGTTGCGGGGAGTGGAACGTTTGGCCGCTCGCCGCTCGCATGCCGGGCGTTGAAGTCGTCGCATGCCGGCCCGTCGCCCAGCGCCACTGGCAAAAGTGCGAGTGCGGCGATCAGGACATATCGCATGACTCTGAGGCCGCGGAGGAGTTGGGTCGTCGCCTGAGCACAACAGATGAGGCGCGGTGGTAGGGTGAGGGGGTGGCTGGTGAGGCAGGATGCGAGGGGGCGCGGCGCGAGGGACTGCTCGACCGGCCGTGGCCGCAGCCATCGGGGCGGCGGCGCGCATGCAGCGGCGTGGCGGCGGCGGGCGGGCGGGGGCGGGGGACGCGGGCGGGCGGCCGCTGCTCCGCGCCGTCGACCCACACCTGCGGAGCAGAGGCAGGAGCAGCAGGGTCAAGGTCAGCGCGGGCGACCGTCGGGCGGAGAGCTCCGGCAGACGTGCGCTGTATCTCGCGAGGCAAAAGGGCGGCGCGCGGCCAGGGCGAGAGTCCGTGTCTGGAGTGGTGCGCAGAGAGGCGGGCGGGCACAAGCTGGAGGAAAACCTTTTGTCGGTGTGACAGCCACTGTTTTACTCATAAAATCCGTCGGCCTAAAAGACGCCGCGGAAATAGGAATTTCGGCGTTCGCCGAAATTCCACACATGACTGTGAACAATCCACAGTGTGTGTGTGTGTGTGTGTGTGTGTGTGTGTGTGTGTGTGTGTGTGTGTGTGTGTGTGTGTGTGTGTGTGTGTGTGTGTGTGTGTGTGTGTGTGTGTGTGTGTAAAAACTTCTGATGCCATGCGTGACCTAGTAGTGTCCCCAGCTATGGGCGTGTCCACGTTGGAGCCAGGTGTGGTGTGGACGCGAGAATAGCTCCGCCGTTCATGGAGGCAACCGATGCGAGTCGACTGGTGTGTGTCGTCGTGGTTTCGTATCAAGAATACTCACTCACAACAATCCACAGTCTACTAAGAGCATAGCCGTCTACTTAGAAGCACCAAAAGGGCAAGGCATACCGGTGTGAACAAGTCTCCACCGACCCCCTCGTGCATTGGCCGTTGGTGCTTATCCGACGTCTCGGAGTAGCAACCTGGCCGCAGGAAATTGCATACGGTCTGTCTGGTCGAGTGCACGGAGCTAAGTGCCTCGCCGTCCTCGCGGGAGTCGCTTAGGCGGCTCCAGTGGTGTACTGTGTTAGTGCCAGTGCGCGCCAGTCCCGTGCCCAGTGTTGTGCGAGGCGATTTGGAGCACTTGGAGCACTTGGAGTGCAGTCATCAACCGCACATCCAGGGCCGGGGAGCTAAGAAGCGCACCCAGCGGGCCGGATGATTGGCATCGGGTTACGGGCTAGAGAGCCCTAGCCCAGGGGGTGCGCGTTTGCAGGGCCATAACACGGGTCTCCGAGGGTTGGTTCTGCGCTTTGGAAAAAAGAAAGAAAACAACAACCCAAGGGAGGGATGGGAGAACGGCACGCCGCCACCACACAGGGATTTTAAGGAGAGGGGTGTGGTTTGGGTTTCCCCTAGGAAGCTGTGCGTAAAATTCTTTTTCACGCGCCAGTTCGCACCTGTCGAGCCTGTCTGCTGTGAGAGAGAGTTCTTTTGTTTAAATTCTTTTTCCTTCCCAAGGGTGCGAGGGTGGGGTGGAAAAATTCTTTTTCAGATTGCGGCAGGCGGAGCGCGCGCGCGGGCCAGGAAGCTCTCGGCAGGCTGAAAAGGACATCTGCACTTATTGCGGGCGGGCGGGCGGAGGCGGGACTCCACTTTGTATTCGGCACACGCCTCCCTACCGGTATAAATACCGGGGGAGGTATTCTTTTCAGATTGCGACGCATCGGCAGAGAGCCTGAGATCAAAGTGCTCGCGCGAGATGCTCTTTGCGTCCGGCGCACCATCAAACTGCGCTCGGCCGACGACGACGCTGCCGCCGGCGAGAACGCCGCTCTTGCGCCACTCGCCGTCCGGCGACAGGCGAGTCTCGATCCTGGCTGGCATCCGGCTCTGCTGAATTCCAGCGACTCTCTAGGAATAAGAGAGAAAAAACAGTCAACCGCGGAATTCTTTTTCCTTCCCGCTCTTGAGACAAGCGGTCAACAGCCGCTCCGCCGCTTCGCCGATCTCCCTCTCCCCTCCGATGTCTTTCTCCCTCACCGGCGTCGACGACGAGGCAACGCAGCGCTGCTTCGCCCACATCCACGACCGCGTCCGCGCCACGCTCGTCCGCGGAGAGCCCGTCACCGTCGCGGGCGGCCGTCCCGTGCGGCGAACGCTCAAGCTGCTGCGGGCGCTCGCGCGGGGGCACTGGATCGTCGGCGAGGAGTACGTCGCCGCGTGCGCGCGGAATCGCGGCGTCGCCGTCGACCCCGCCCCCTTCGAGGAGGGGATGCTCCCGCACGTCCCGGGCGCGCAACTCTCACGGCTGAGCGGAGGCGGCCGCGCGCTTGCGGGGCTCACCGTGACGCTGCGAGGCGCGACGGTGATGCCGCATGCCGACCTGTGCTCCCTCTGCTGCGAGGCGGGTGCGCGCGTCCAGTACGGACGCCCCATCTCCGACGCGGGCGCCGTCGAGGTATATGCCCTCTCCCTCCCGCCTCCCCTCCATCTCTCTCCCTCCCCGACTCTCTTCTCCACTCCCTCGGCCTCGGCCTCCGCCCCTCTCCTCCCTCCCGCGCCCCCTCCCAAGCCGGCCACGCCAGTCTCGGGGCCCTCCTCCGAAGCGTCGCTCGGAGCCTTCCCGCAGGTGCACCGCAATCAGCCGCGCGCCCGCCTTGCCGAGGCGGCCGTCTCTCGCCTCCACCGGCGCGGGACACGTCCACGACACGGCCGCGACACCCCACATAGGCGGATGAGCAGTGGCTCCTCGCCACCATCACCTCCGGCCGCCCGGCCGTCGCCGACGCGCCCGCCCTCGCCCACCGTCCCTCCACCGCCGCCGCCTTGTCCGCCCCGCCGTCCTCGTCCGCCTCTGTCCTGCCGCCCTCTTGGCGGCGCGACGAGGCGGCAGCTCGCCGGCAAACGGCCACCGAGCCGCCCGCAGCAGCTTCCGCCAGCCGCGCGGCAGCGGCCCCCGCCGCACTGGCAGCGGCCGCCAGCGCGTCTGCTGCCGCCAGCGCGTCTGCTGCCGCCAGCGCGTCTGCTGCCGCCAGCGCGTCTGCTGCCGCCAGCGCGTCTGCTGCCGCCAGCGCGTCTGCTGCCGCCAGCGCGTCTGCTGCCGCCAGCGCCGCCGCAGCGGGCGGCCCGAGGGGGAGTCGGTCGGGGCGGCGGGCAAGCCAGGTCCGACCCACACGCGGGCCCCCACCCGCCCGCTTCGGGGATGGCGACGGATGGGCAGGCTGCAACGCGCCGTCTTGGGCCAGCGCCGCGCCGCCGCCCGCCCGAAAGGAGGCGGCGGCTAGCAGTCCCTCCGCCGGCGAGGGCCCATTCGGCGCCTCCTTTTCGACCTCGCGCCGCGCCGCCCTCGCTGAGCTGCGCAACGCGGGCGCGTCGCCCAAGCCGCCACCGCCGTCGCAGGCCAAGCCCCTCTCGCCGATCAAGCGGACCACGCGCGCTCGCGCCGCCGCCACGGCGCCGCGGCTCAGCTCGCGCGTCTCTCGCTCCTCCGCCTCCGCCTCCGCCGCCGCCTCCACTTCCTCCACCGCCGCCGACGCCGCCGCCGCCGCCGCTTCCGCTGCCGCTTCCTCCTCCCCGCCGCCGCAGCCCACCCCGCCGCCTCCGGGCAGCTCGCGGCATCGCCCCACCCGCCGCTCGGTCGAGTACACCGTCGCCCCTCCCGCCCCGCCCGCCGCCACGGCGGCGGCAGTCCCCCTCGCCGCCTCCGCCGCCGGCCCCGACCTCTCCTCCTCCGGTGTGACCCTCGAGCTGCAGCCTCCGCCCGCCGCCTTTGGCAGCTTCTCGCCCGCAGAGGCGCATCTCGGCTCACCTCGGCTCATCTCGGCTCACCTCGGCTCCATCACGGCTCCTCTCGCCTCCTCTCGCCTCCTCTCGCCTCCTCTCGCCTCCTCTCGCCTCCTCTCGCCTCCTCTCGCCTCCTCTCCCCTAACCTCCCCTCACCCCCCCTCACCCCCCCTCACCTCCCCTCCCCTCACCTCCCCTCACCTCGAGTGATGATCTCGCAGGCGCACGCGCTCCGGCTCTACCGGCGCAGGCTGCCGGAGTGCAACGTCGACCTCCCTCCCGACGTTCCCTGCTCGCCGGCCCACCCCGGGCTCAGCCCGCAGCGCAAGCGGCGCGGCGCCGACTTTCTGCACTTGCTCGTGCACGGCCACGGCGCCCGCACCGCTGTCGCTCGCCTCGAAGGGAAGGAGTCGATCGTCGGGGCGCTCACCCTCATCCCGCACGCCGCCGCCTCCTTCTGCGAGGCGCGCGGCGCCTCGCTGTCTCGCCACTGTGCACGGCGTCTCTTCACAGCTGCACCCGCGAGCACAGGTGCAGCTCCTCGCCGTCGCGAGCAGCCACGCTGGCCGCGGCATCGGCGCGGCGCTGCTGGGCGCCGCCGAGGCATGGCTCGCGGAGCAGCTCGGCGTGCGCACTGTCGTCGTGCTCGCGGGCCACGACACGGTCGGCTTCTGGCGCAGGCGGGGGTACGCCGAGGCCGCCCCGCCGTCCGGCGCGCCGCTTGCTCGCCGCGGGCGCAAGGGGCGGCGCGGTGACGAGGGGGCGCGGCCGGCGCTGCTGCCCGAGCAGTGGTCGCTGGTGAGGGACCCGTTTGGAAGCTCACAGCCGATGGTCAAGCAGCTGTGAGGCGGCGGGCGGGCGGAGGGGGCAGGAGCGCGCGCCGCGAAGCGGGCAAAGCGCCGCCGCGCCGCAAATGTGTGCATCTCAACGCGAGCCCCGTGTACTGTATAATGGTGTGGTGGGGCAGGCATGCATCTTGCATGTCCATGTGTGCGCTCGAGAGAGCGCGAACGGAGAGAGGGCGCGCGCGGCACTTGCCACTCTTTTGGCGGAACCGTGCGTATGTTGGGTGTTCTAGTTTCAGAATTTTTCTCAGCGTGAGCGAGACGTGGAAGAGTGCCACCGTCGGGTAGGAGACGGGCACGGTGCGACTGGAGCTTGTTCCACTTTTCCCACTCATCAGGCCGCCTTTTCGAATCCCTGTTCTGCGCTACAATGTGCCATGTGCGCTCCGCGCCCCCCTAGCACAGCGCCGTCTCCCCCGCCGTGCCCGCGCCACATGTACATGTCACCTCGCACTGCCGCGCGCGGTTTCCCTGGTCCGCCTCCCCCCCGGCCACTCGGCTCTACGCGCCCGGCGGGCTCGGCCTCGCAACTATGCGTGTGCGGTGAGCCGCCCCACCCCGTCGGGCGCGATCGGCCTTTGCGGCGCACAGGATGGTACTTCCCGATTTATGTGGCGCATACCACCGCCCCCCCAACCCTCAACACCCTCATGGCAAGCACTATGCCAATTATTCAGTGACAGAAAAATCGGTATCTCACGGAATCCAACCAAAACCGCCGCAGGTCCGGGCGGGGCCGAAAACGGCCGTGCTGCCAGAGAGCTACAACGTCGAGAAGGTCATCTCGTGGCGGCAGAGAGCTGGGGGGATCGAGCTTCTGATCGCCTGGGAAGGCGACGATGTCGATGGTTGGACGTGGGATCCCCTCGACAACATCCCCGAGCGGTTTGTTCGGGCCTTTCATGCGCAACGCCAACGTCTCCCGCCATCCTTTTTCTACGTCGTGACCATGATGCGCGACCGGATCGGCTTCAAGCTGCTCGAGAGGACCGGCCCGATGTTTGGGGTTGCTGTCCTGGTCGAGGAGGCCGCCCTGCGCGAGTATGCTCTCGCGCTGCTGCAGTACTTCTCCACTCCTCGGCAGAGGCGCACGAGCTGGTTGTGCACGCGAAGAAGACGCTCAAGCAGCCGTGGGCGGCGGAGCCTGTCTGGCACCGCCTGCGCGCTAGCGGCTGGTGCGACCAGCTAGTGCCGCTTTAGTAGAATCCGTCCGTACCCGCACAGTCTAGCGCGTGTGTGTGCCCCCAACGCCCACACACACGTGTTGTGTGTGTTCTCGCTCGAGAGTTCACCAGACAAGCCGAGGCATGTTACGGCTATAGGAGGCGGGCGGTGATAGGACGTCCGGTCGAGCCCGGCCCACCCTTGCGCTTGGCACGGTAGACGACCATCGCTGTCGCGCCTACCTAAATTTAGTCGCCCAACTTTAAAGTCGCCCCGTAAACCGTTCTCCGTTGCCACGCCTCTTTTCTAAAGTGGCGGAAATTCCAAGCGACTTTTCTGATGCCGTCTCCACGGACAAAGCCTTTTCAAAGCGGCTCCCCCCTCCAAAGTTGTGAATCCTCTCCTTAGATACATACATATTCTATCACATATCTAGAGCACCACAGCCGCACAGCCCCATGCCCGCAAGCCCACCACGAGCGTATCGTAGCGGGCTGCAAGGTAGCCGCGCAGATTGGGGCAGCCCGGTGAGCTGAACGTGCGCCTCCACAGGCGTTGCACGCAGGCGGAGCGCGCGAGACGCTTCGCGCTCAGCACCGCGTCTGCAAAGGCTGCGCCACTGCCGTAACGATTCAAGTCAGCGACGAGGGCGGGTGCAAGCGGGCAGCCAATCGCAGCGTCGGCCGTGATTGCATAGCCCGCGCTCCTTTTCACGTAGGTCCTGAAACTCGCGTAGTCTACGTAGCTCGGAAATGCCTTGCAAACGTCGTGCCGGTGGTCCGAGCGAGACGCGTTCAGGATTCGGACCGCGCCAAGTTTCGCGTGCGTCCCAAACTCGTTGTCTACGAGAGGGACGGGGGCCGTGCCGGGTGAGAGTACCCGAGACCCGAGATGACGCGAGATAACCCGAGATTATATAGAGTCTACGCACCAATGAAGGCGAACGGCGCGCTAGGCGAGGCGATGCTGGCCGGCGAGAAGGTGGCGAGAGAGAGAGGAGCGCCGGTGCTGCTCCGCCGCACAAAGGTGTTCCGGGTGTAATGCAAGATGGGTGGCCGCTTAGCCTTGTAGTTGCGGAATCGATTGTAGTTCCACAGCAGGTAGTCAAAGACGAGTATGGTTGCCACCTTGCGAAGCAGTGGCACCGTGATTGGCAGCATCACACAAACCTTACGTTCGGGATGCGCCTCCAAGAACGCCAGCTGTGCTCTGATTCCTTGTCTGGGCGCGCGTGGCCGGCACACTCCAAACTGGCCGCTGCCGTCTCCTCCAAAGATGGTTGCGTGCTGCAGATTCTCGAGTGACAACTCCAGCAAGCGCCACTGTTGGGTCTGCAGCTTCCCGCCCGCGGCGTCGCAAGCCGTCGTGTTGAACCTTATCGGTGGCACCGACTCAATCGATGGCAGCACCTCCTGGAACGCCGCCGCGAGCAGCTCGCCGATCACGCGCTGCGGCTGCTGCCCAATCTTGCTGTCCTCGAAAACGGTGTGCCACAATTGCTCCGCCATTGGGGAGATACGCCACAGGCCGTATACGCTGCTGACTGTGGCTGGCCGGGCGCCCGGCAGATGTGTTCGGACTGTGCCTTTTGTGCCTCCACGGTGGACTCGGCGTCAAGATATCTTTTTTTGCGGACGTCATTTCAAGCAGAGGCAGCAAACAGAGCCCGCAAAGAGGAACGGAAACACGGGCGCCCCCCCCCCCCCCCCCTCTCGGCAATGCCGCGCATCGTGAAGGCGCCGCCGAACGTCGTGAGGGGATTCCGTGAGGGCGGCGGCGAACGGCAACGTGGGAGTGCTGCGGGCGTGGCTCAGCAGCGACGCGGCCGACGTAAACGCGGCCAACAGAGCTGGTGACACGCTGCTGATGATCGCCGTTCAACACGGTACGGCCAGTAGGAAGGTGTCCTTCCACGCTTCCAGCTGCGTGCACGCTTCTGACGCAATGCGCGTCACAAACTGCCTCGGATTGGCTGCTGGCACTCTCGAGGCTATGCCTACACAGCCTCGCGCGCATGGGCAGTCAAGAGGGACCACGCACCTTCTCAGGACAGCGCCGGTGCCTCTCTCTTGGACCGGCAAACTTGGCGGTCTCGTGTCACCAATGTGGGACCAGTGCGGCATCGCGCCATCGACAGCTCTGAACTGCGCCTCACCACTGACCGGGAAGGCCGCCTAGTGGGCAAGCACAGGTCGCACATTGTGGCAGCAGTCAGCAGTGCATGTCTGATAGCTAGAGCAGCAGCGTCAGGGTCGCAGGGTCGGATCGTATCAAGCCTCTCGCCCGGCCGGCCGCGTGCAGACGTCGGCCTGTCTGCTGTCTGGAGTGATCTGTCGGCGGTCAGTACGACCGATCAGGTCGGAGGTTTCTGATGGTTGAAGGGTCTACCTGTATGTACTCCTCGAGATCTCTCCAAATCTGCCCTCTGTTAGACCGGGTTAGATCGGGAAATCGGTGCTCATAGAGACTCATAGAGCCGGAGCCCCGTTTCCGCACTGCGGCGCGGCGCACGGTGCCTCCGGGGGCCCCCGCGCCCCCCCAGAGCTCGCTACCCGATCGTGTGTGTGTGTGTCTCGTCCGTGCTCCGCTCGCCGTCGCCGCTCCCGGTGGCGGCAGCGGCCGAGGGCGGAGCGCGTGCATAGACCGTTTTTATGGCGCGTTTCCAGACGGCCTTTTTCCTCTTACATGCTTAGAACACACGAGCACGCCACAAAAATAACGTCGAATCCCTTGCGATCTCGCAGAATCTCGATTTTGTCGTCTCACAGCGCCCGCCGCGGAGCATACGCAAACGCCGGGCGCCTTGTGGAGGCGTCGGGGCGCTGGCCAGCAAGCCAGATGCGCGGTGGGTGTCGAGATTGTCCTCAGGCCACACCACTGCCTGGAGCGCCACGCCGAACCGCCACTGCCGCGATGCTGGTGCTCCTGCTCCATGCAGCGTTTGGGGAGGAGCAGATACCGCCACCAAGATCGAGTGCCGACACACACTCCAACTCGATGGCTACCATGCCCCGCGCCAGAAGCCTAAAGTCCGGAAGTATCACACTGAACGTGGTTTTCGGCTACAGCTCCGTGGGCAAGTCCACCTATGCTGAGCAGCGCTTCAACAGCACGCACGCGCTGCTCCTGTTTGGTGTTGGACAAATGGGGGCTTGGGGATGGTGCTCAAACTCGTCATCGGACAAATGGGTGCTCAGACAAATGGGTTTTCGAAGATGGTGCGAGATCCATGAGACGGACCGCGCACTCGTCTTGAAGGTGGGCAACTATGTGGGCAAATGCCGCGCGGAAGGGAATGCACGCCAGCTTCCGGTGGCGTGCGTCTTCCACGTGAACCTATACGACTTTTGCAGGCGACCCGAGATTCTGCGAAGAGTGCGGGCCATTGTCAATTTCCCTCTCCCTGTCCGTGCGATCGGTTTGGTGGCGTCGATCTCGCAAATGAAGGAGAGAATCTTGGCCCGCGGGGCGATCGAGAAGAGCAAGGACTGGGTGACTGCTCAAAGCAATAAGTCGTACCCGCGCGAGGCCGTACTGCAGGAGATGAAATCGACCAACCTAGCTGCCGGATTTCAGCACTTTGTGGAGGGATGCTTCAGCAAGGAGCCAGACGTGCCTCTGGAGTTGATTCACTCGCAGAGCGCCTTTGACTTCACGAAAGTCACACTCTCAGCCGCGCTAGAAATTCTGGCGCAACCCGCCAAACAAGTGACCCAGTGGAAGCATGAATCCGACCGCTGCTGAAACATGAAAGAGAGAGCGGCTCGGTCACGCGCGCGCGCAGATTGAGGTGATCGCAAAGCAGGCGGCCGAGAGCCAGGCCGAGCTCAAGCGTGCAAAGAAGGAGACGGAGGCAACGGCGCGGCAAAGGCGCGGCCAGGAAGAAGATTGCAGAGGCGAAGCTCGCCAAGGCGCGCGAGGATAAGGCGCGGCTCGAGGAGGCGGCTGAGGAGGAGAAGGGGCGCGTGGAGGTTGAGCTCTTGCGCACCCGGAGCTCGTCATGGCCGCTGATGAGCAGCTCTGCTGTGCGTCTGCATGGACCGGCCCAAGATGTTTGAGCCGTGCTGACCTGTCACGTCTCGGTGTGCAAGCAGTGCGCGCCTCGCATCGCCCAGTGCCCGCTCTGCAAAACGCTACGAACGCCGCGCGAAAGGTGGTCGTGTACCTCTAAATGCGGAGTGAGCGTGGGTGCTCACCTTGTCCAGCCTTCTTGGCCGGCAGCAGTTGGAGTACCAGTGCTCGTCGCCGTGGCCCAAAACCGGCCGTTAACTCCTAATGTACAGACACGTGACATGTGTGCGGTGGTGTATCCTTCGCGGCAGCTCCCGAGGCTGGGCCTGGGGTGGGCCTCGAGGGGTGACCACACACACACACACACACAGCTCATAGCACACATAGGGCCGACTACACGGTAAGCCGCCGCACATACGGACCTTCGGCAGTAAACCTTTTCCTTCTAAGCAGGGCTACACAATGACCCTATAGTGTGGGGGTGTGGCGAGTTGTGATGAGTAGGATTAGATTAGCCAATGTTATTTTCAAGTTCATATGTGAAAATACCAACTTGCCTATGTGCACGTCTCCGCGGCGGCGGCCCGGAGGGGGCCCGGCGGAGCGGTCAGAGCAGCACTGCGCCGGCCGGCGAGCGACTCTCGACTATAACACGGGCTCTATTGAACGGCCTCAAGGTGCTCTCTAGGGCCGCCCTATTCCGCTCGCCCGGCTACGACGCTGAGCTTCGAAGGAAAAGGTTTCGCTCGGCACGCGTCGGAGAGCAAACTTCGGGAAGCTGGACGCACGTCGGCAAGTGGCCGCATGACCGGGCCGGCTGCTGCTCAGAACCTGGGCCCTCTTGGCGCTCGCTCTCGCGCTCTCCATAACGGCTTTGCCCCCTCCCTCCCGCGCCGACGTTGGGCAGCCCGACCACTACAACGCCAGTGCCGCTGGCCTGCAACTCGAGGCGCCTTTGAATGAGCTGAGCCGGTGCGCGACGCGGCGCGGGTGATGCAGCCCAAGGTGACGGCGACGGCGGAGGGGGCGGCGTCGGAGGAAGAGGCGGCGGCGGCGGCGATGGCCGCGGGGTCGGCCCGCCCGCTTTTGCTGCTGGTGCTGTGGGATGTCGGTCATCTGCCACCACTCGCCAGCGACAAGGTTGCCGGGTCCATGGGCGCAGACTTGCTGGAGATTGAAGAGGTGCTCGGCGTGCGTTACTGCGATCCGAGCCAGATGACTGCGGTGGCTGAGGAACTCTGTCGTTGAAGACGACGAGCGCTTAGAGTACCTCGTCTCTGGCAGGTTCGGCAGGTCCCGACGATAGTGGCTTCCATTCTGTCGCTTGGTTTTTCACGGCGACTTGCTGGACCATGCAGGTGCGGACACGGTCGCGGCAGCGATACAAGAGTACAGGGACTGAATAAGGATCACGGCGCTGGCGGAGGCGTGTGACGAGGCTGATGCTGCGGCAGTTTGCGCCGACCAGGGGCAGGGCCAGTGGTAGACAGTGGACGTGGTGAGGCTGCTCTTCGAGCGATGACACTAGCAGGAGCATCATGAGTGTCGGAGTCACTTGTGTTACGATATCACCACGCCGCCACGCTCGCAAGGGCCACCTAAGCGCCTAAGCACCCTAAGCACCCCCGCTTAGGCCGCTTAGGCGCTCAGGCGAGTGACGGCCGACTCCCCGGGGCCTGGCGTGCCTCCGCCGTGGGCTGAGCGCCTGGGAGAGCCACTCAGCAAGTGGTGTGCGAGCGTGTAGCCTTTAGCGTGCAGTCGGCCATAGGCTGAATGAAAATTGAAAAAAATTAAAGCCGTAGCACTGTCCACCACCCTGTTTAAAAGATCAACGCGTTCGCTGATCGCTCGGCTCCAGAGACGCAGCTCCGGTGTCCGGCTGGACTCCGGTGGCTCTCTGCACTGTGCCACAAGGCACGAGCCGCGCCGCTCAGATGACGCCGTACTGCTTCTTGAGCTTGAGAAGCAGCGCCCAGTCGTCCTTGGAGAGGTCCTCCTTGAAGAACTCCTGTTCACAGCAGTGAGTGTGAAGAGACGCCGTTCACACCAGCTCTTCCGCCCTCCTTGAAGAGCTCCTTGATCGCGTCGATGGAGCGGCGCGTCACGCGCGCGTACAGCGGGTAGGTGTGGTCGAACTGCCGGCCGTACTGGATCGACGTGACGGCGTCGATCTTGACCGCGGCAGACTTGCCCGCCTTGAGGACGTCCACCTGCTTCCCCTTCTCGGGCTCCATCGAGACGACGCGCCCGATGTCGAGGTAGGCCTACCCGCCCAAAAAAGAGGAGTGCGCTGGCGCAGGCGTAGGGGGCCGTTCGTGCTCTCTGGTGGCCCGGTGTCTTGCAGGCCTGCAGCCCCGTCTCGGGGTCCTTTTGCCCGCGCCGCTCGACGCAGAGCGGCGTGCCCTTCTTGAGGGTCCCCTCCTGCACCGCCAGCCCCAGCAAGATCGGGTCCCCTCCCCCGCCGCGGCACCAGACGTGGTCGGGCGACGAGACCTAGGAAGTGTCGAGGAAGTGTCGAGGAAGTGTCGAGGAAGTGTCGAGGAAGTGTCGAGGAAGTGTGCTAGGTCGGGCGACGAGACCTTGCAGATGGCGGGGTAGACGGCGGTGGTCGCCGCCTTTGCCTGCTGCTCGAGCCGCACGTCCGCCATGTACTTTGTGAACTGGTCGAACAGGTGGTAGATGATCTCGGCGGTGAAGACCTTGACCTGCGACTCCTTGGCCTGCAGCTCGCCCTCCTTTGTGAGCGGCACGTCGAAGGCGAGGATGGTGGCGTACTCGGGCTTGAACTCGTGCATGATGGACGCCTTGATGACGTCCTTCTTGTGGATGGGCCCGATGTTGACCGCGGAGACGGGGATCTGTGCGGGGGAGAGGTAGGGGGTATGGGGAGAGGTGGGGAGATGTGGGGAGATGTGGTAGAGACGGGGATCTGTGCGGGGGAGAGGTGGGGGGGGATGGGGAGAGGTGGGGAGATGTGGGGAGATGTGGGGAGATGTGGGGAGATGTGGCCGCGACGGGGATCTGTGCGGGGGAGGCGGGCGGGGGGCGGTGGAGGGGAGAAGGCGCAGGGAGGGCGAGTGGGT